>NC_139926.1:6757650-6880150 GCF_963514095.1 Eutrigla gurnardus
GCAGTTCTCATAGAATCACTGTTATGAAATGTAAATATCTCAACGACTATTAGATGGTTGTGATGATGTCTGGTTACGACATTTAAACTCCCAGAAATTATTCCCCCTTCAATCTTTCTTTAGTGCCACAATCAGGTCAAAATCAAAATGTTAATTTATACAATGAAATATCTCAACTGAAAGTAAGAAGCCGAGTCCAATTCATCGTAGCAATGTGATCATACTTCAGACCAGTCTTGTCTTGGTCTCGGACAAAGAGGACTCTATTATTTGAAGAAGAAGAATCTGTCTGGTCATCGTCTGATTTATTTGTTAAAAGACTCGTAGATGGAAAGTAGACGAGAGCAGGCGGAGCAGCAGGGGGCGGAGCCTAAAAACTGCAGAAACGTTATCTGTAGGCTATCTGTAGTTTGTGACCACATTTGCATTTATTTATATTTGTTCATAAATATCTGAATCAGAATACTTTAGTTATGCCTCGGATAAATGTACAGCTGCAGTTGCTTTATAAGAGTCTGGAAAGAGTCAAATAAGTATAAAAATATAAAGTATAAAATAATGCCACTAAATATAAGTAATGTATGAACATAATGTATGTATATAAAACACTATACGTATAGTAGTATATCTGTGGTTGAGGTAGTATCATAGTTTCTAGTACACATAAGTAAGGTTTGACAGTTGTACTGTATTAAATGTGTATCTTTTTTTTAATGGCTGCCTCTGAAAGCACACCGTAGGGTAATTGCTCGTTTTGATAAGGTCTATATAAATAACTTTAATTGTCATTATTATGATTATTATTAATATTGCCAACCATATGTTTGTTAACAGATTTAACTTTAATTGCACAACATGAGACTAACAGCCCACGATCTAGCGTTAAATATTAGTCTCGCACAGGAAATTTGCATTTTCTACAAAACGTGCTGTTTGTTGTCAAAACTAAGAGCTAATCAGCCCTTAGATGAGGCGAGAGCCAGGCGTTTCCCATCATGCCCCGGGTCTTGCAGTCGGTTAAGAGCAACTGAAGCAGCTGGCTCTATAAACTGCTGCCGCCTTGATCTCGTGAGATTTAACGTTGCCCACGTGTTCATGATGTCACAGCAAGTCGGGATCAAGTCGGACACAAAACTAACCAGCATGCGAGCCTATTTAGATTTAGATTTTTCAGATCAGTTTGAGGACTCTGTTTGCATCCTCCACATTTGATCGTGACTTTGTCACGCAACAGGGACTCACACTGGTCTGGTCTACTGGTCTCCGTTTAGGTGCAGTTGACAACAACACATGAAAACATGAACAACTTGTCTGAAATGCATCGTGAGAAAAATGTTATGTCATGTTACAAATGACTGCAGTAAAAATAAATACCTGTCCAGGTACTCTGTTTTCATTACCTGCTCAGGTACACTGTTCTACCTGCTCAGGTACACTGTTCTACCTGCTCAGGTACTCTGTTCACTTCCTTCTCAGGTACTCTGTTCTCTACATCAGCAGCAAACAGCAGACAGGCTTAGTTAGAGTCGTGATTAAAGCAGATTAAAGTCTGAGTAAATAAAGAAGAACAGGGGAAGTAACGATGACAGAATTGGATAACGAATGGACTCCAGTGTGAAAGTGTGTGTGTGTGTGTGTGTGTGTGTGTGATCACAGTCTTGTATTATCCTCATGCTAAATGGGCTGATTGACAGAAGCAGCGGGCTGAAGCGCCGCCGTCTGTTCCCATCATCTCTAATTACAATCAGGGAAAACTAAAAGTGGCAGAATTCATCACTGAGGCTCCTCTGAGCTCTCAGAGACCGTCGCCGCCGATACCGAGGACACTCAGGGCCGACGGTGGCTCTGATATCTTCGCATCGGACCTGGCAAGGAAAAAGTTGATTTAAATGTGGGTTTTACATCTAAAAGCCTTGACAGCATCCTGAGATCCCTCTAAGAGCACAAACTGATGAAATTGGTTAACATCTGCTTTAAGAATCAATATTGGCTCCGTGAACAATATTGGTCTCACCACACTGAGGACATCTGCCATGTTAGACGCGCTGAATCAAATCCCGCTTTGACACGATGTAGCCAATCACAACGACAAACTACATCCAGACGAAGCTGAATCAGACAACAGGATGCATGGAGGGAGGAGCAGCAGAAACACTTCAAGATGCTCAGTGATGTCAAACACGTCAGGATGTCTCCAATGTTGCTGATGTGATTGCTGTGAAATGATTTGGTGATTTCACTTTTAAGGGGCTGTTATGTTATATATTCAAAATAAAGTCATTGCTCCCAGAACAGGACTGAGAAATATGTAGCAAAGACAAATCAGACACATACACACCTTTGATGTGTCTGATTTAATTTGATCAGATAATGGTGCAGATTAATGTAAGATTATTTTTTCATTTTGGAGTCATGGGCCAAAATGTGATATTTTTATAACAAAGAATTATACAACTAATAATACTAATTTAAAAAAGGTTATATTCCAAAATCAAAATGTAGTCCAGTGTTTAATAAACTTATAACACATTTAGGATGAAAAAGGAATGAAAATCAATGCACTCTCCTCCTTAAAGTTCCTTCGTAGCTGAGAGGTCACAGTGTGTACCAAATAACCTTAAATGGGTTATCTGGCTTAGGGCCCCAAAAATATCTTCAAAAGAAAAAAATCCTCATGTTTTGGTCGCACTTTCAGCAGTGTGCCGACCACAACAATGAGCGATGTTCTATTATCCTGTGTTTCATTTACATTCACACATCATTTGTTGGTCATTTTACCATCAGAATACTTCCACTCTGGCCCTGCAGTCCTTATTATCTGACGAATGCATCATGTTTTTTTTTTTTTTTTTTTCAGTCTGGGCGGCATTATACTACAAAGTTAAAATTAGATTAGTGCAAAAAAATATATATCTGCCCAATGTCAGCGGGGATCGGCTCCAGCACAGGCTTGATGTCCTCCAAACACCATTTTTATTGTATATCTTAGTTTACTGTCAGGTCAATAGGGCTGGATCACAAGCCAAACTACCTCAAACACTCTCCGTTGCACTCACAGACTCTACATGTTGAATTCAAACAGCTTAACACATTTTTATTTTTGTTTTTTGGCAGTCCTCTGACCTGCTGTCAGTAAGATTTTCCTCTTGTGGCTCCATGTAGCATCAAAACCATCCAATCAGTGAGTTACCTTTGATCACTTCAGTGGAGGCAACTTCAGGTGAGAAAGAGTCCTTTTAGATGCATTCTGCAGGATTCAAACAGCCTTAAAACTCATCAACAATCTGGACATGAAACCAGTGGAGATGTTTCAGGTTACAAACAGAAACACACAGAGGGAAATGCTTCCACTTGTTGGATGAAGTAGCTTCCAGAAATCTGATGAGAGATCCAGATGTTTTGGCTTTCTGTTCCACACTAATATTGAATCCCGGTCGACTGTGACTGAATGGAGTTCACTATGGAACAATCCAGACTCTGAGCTACAGGCACCACCAGTCTTTTTAAAGAGCTCTGAATCAATCTGTCAACGATTTGTTGTCTCTTAAGAACACACCAGTCAGGTAAAAAGACAGATGTGTCAACTTATCATTTCTTCTATTGTGTTGTGTCGTCTCTCCTGGAAACTGTATGTGAAATTACCAATAACATGTTGACGATGATGACACAGCATTTCATTTGTTTTCTGCATGGTTAGGACATGGTTATCAATACCTTTAAGATATTGATGGTTTTATGATTACTAGAGCTATTGATACCTTTAAGGTATTGATGGTTTTATAGTGGGTATGAGCTCAACATCTCCACTTTCATATTCCCCTCTCTTCCTACCGTTTGCTGATGCTGCAGAGGAGCGGAAGCTCTAACAATAACTACAATATACACAAAGGAAAGCAGATTATGGCTCCATCCCAATGTTGCTTTTATTGATGAAAAGGAGAGAACTCGGTGAGGGTTCTTTTATTTCTTATCACCGCCAACACACTCAGAGCTGAGAGAATCATTCTGCCGTCTGAATAAGCAGAGAAACAATAAAGTTTATTCAGCTGGGTTGGTACGAGGAGCTGCGTAGACAGACAAACAATTGGAGCTATTCTGGGATAAAGCTGCTGCTGCAACACTTCACCTCAATGCAAATATACACTCACACATATTTATGGTAACCACAAAGCTACACAAACACAAGTACAAGTAAGTACATTTGAACAAGTGCTGTCCATAAGCATGATTTTATTCTCCTCGACTACATCTCAGAAGCAAATATTGTACTTTTACAACATTTATCTGACAGCTTTAGTTCATTTGAAGAATTATGCTCAATTTAAAAAAGTGATATAGATTCATCATAATTGACTAAAATACCTGACAGCATAAGAAGATGTTTTTGAGCTGCAGCATAAAATCAAATTTGCCTCCTGTTTAATTCCCGTCGCCTTGCGTTTGCATTGTATACATTTGGTGTGAGTGTGGCTTAAGGTCTTTACACATTGTATCCGTTTATGCAATTCATTGACAGGCCTTCATTTTTTTTTAACAAATTTGAATATTAAACGGCCAAAACAACTTACTTTTTCACACCACAAATAAAGGTATATTGTTTACTCTTCAAGGCCTTTACACAGTAATGCATATGTACTTGTAATTCAATAATACAATTACACACTAATGAGGGTGCTTTTATGTTGATCATTTAATGTACTTTTGGTAACTAATACTTCTGTACTTCTAATTTTAGTGGACTGATTTTACACAACTGTATTACTATTTTTACTTGAGTCAAAGATCTGAATACTCAGCGTTCAACTGCTGCCTGGAAGGAAGTACAAGTGTCCTCGCTCCGCAGGTCTATGGTCCTCATATAGATAGAAGCATGGGAATAAAAACACACCTGGCCCTTTAGAGATGTGTCTCTGGTGATTTTGAATGGAAGCACTGTTGCGTAGAGGCGTCTATTCAACGAGCAGCAACTTCTCATATGATTCACGACAGCAATTAAATAGGAGCCAGATGCCTTTGGGGGAGGGAGGGAGGGAGGGAGGGAGATCAGAGAACGCATCGAGAGGAGATAAGGCTTCCTTTTGCGCATAGAAACCTCCTTTGCTTCCTCCTTTATGCAGATATTGTCTCTATTGTGACATTCTGGATGCACTCACACCTCAGAGGAGCCAGCTTGTCGATCAGGATGTTTGTGCCGAGATTTTATTGTGACTTGATCAAAGAGGCGGGAGCTGAAAGCATCAGTTTATTATGAAAAAGAGAGAAGGATCGGCTTACCGTTTCGATAACAAGCTCATGAGCTACAATATAACACATGTCTGTGTCAAAGCATCAGTTCTTCATTCTGTTTATTTCAGACTACAGGATGTAAACAGACATGTGTGACATGTCGGAACTACAGCTGCAACAATTACTTGATCAACAGAAAATCAGCAACTAGTTCAATAATTAATGGTCTTGGTTTAAATACTTGCATCCTAAATCATTATTCTGTCTGTTGGTTTGAACCAAGACCTCTAAGGTTTGATGTTGCCTCTTAGCTACATGTCTCTTCATGCCACCTTTTACCTTGCTCATGTTTCCCCTCCTCGCTGCTGTAGCAGACTTGCCACAGATAGGGGGATGGGGGAAATAGGGGAAAAAATTGATACAGCATCATATTGCAATAAATTGCGTTGCGTTTAATATTTCAAAAACGATTTAAATCTTTTGGTAACAATTGATTTTTTTTATCCACTACAGTTTTTTATGGGTAAAGTCAGATTGAATGCCTGAAAAACACAGTTCGCTGCAATAAATATAATAATTATCTCGTAAACAGCCACTCTATCACAGGGCCAACATGTGGAGACAGTCAACCATTCACACTCACATTCACACCTACGGGCAATTTAGAGTCATCAATTAACCTATACAAACAAATGTTGACAATAATAAATCACAACATATGTAATCGCAATACTCAGCATATCACAAAATGTTTAAAATCACAATAAGATCATATGCTGACTGATTAGTGATAATATTGTATCAAGGGGTCTGTGGTGCTTCCAGCCTCTGTCGATGTTACAGGATACAGCTTACAACAATAACATTTCCCACAACCATCATGGTTGGTTTGCTTGTTCTTTTTTTCCCTTCTTATTCCATTTTGTTATTTTGGCCAATCAGCTCTCAGGTTGATCAAATAAAAAAATATTCTTATTGTATTATTAACTTATTTGTAAAGTATTAAGCGCATTATCCAACCTGTTCACACAGGTAGACGTACACGTACCTGTAAAAGTACACGTTTTGCAGTAAAATGACAGTAGTATTGTCAACTCCAGGAGAACCTGGACTTGAATCTTGTAATAGTTTGACCCGTCTACCTACTACCTGTGTCTTTATGTCTGGTGCTCTGGCGGGTCACTGCATCACATATAAATGCTCACATGCTAAATGAGCGTCACGGTGAGAACGGGTTGGATTACCACTACAAAGTCAGACATCTGTTCAATTCTAAACTGTCTGCTCCATACAGTAGCAGAGGAGGAATCAGATCTCACATATTGTATGACAAGAGTTCTCATTGACAAGATGATGGCGAAGGAAATGCTGTCCAAGCAAAAAGCCAAACAGCTATTTGGCAATATTTATGATGTATGCTAACAAGGAACCATGATAACATTAATGAAGCAATCCATAAACTGTAAACAAAAAACCCCAGCTTGATCAATAGCATTTTCTCAGTGGTGTTGCCATATGTTTAATAACCGTCCTCACCGTGGCATTCTTCACCGTTGCGTTGAAAGACCAGTAAGGCCAGTATTTAAAGGTACTGAAACCATCAACAGTTTGCATAACAAACATAACAACAAATTAATCATCAACTTTCTGTGAGCAGCAACTTGCTGCAGCAGCTCGGCTCTGAGCTCTAACATATAAATAAAAAGCTCCTTCAGTTGCTATGAGACATTTTTCCAGAGGCGAGACACTTGTAAAGGCATCCGTCACAGTTTGCTAACATGCCTGATGTTCTTCTGCATGACCACATTCATGAATGTGACGCCGTCATCTCCTCCTGGCTCCATGAACTATTCAACACACTGGCGTAAAAGCCCAGACCTCCTGAAGTCTGTCTGAACATCCAGTGTGTTCACGGAGCGAGTCTCTATATGCGAGGTGAGAGGGAGACGAGGAGGGTGGACGTTCACACTGCAGAGGACAACTCAAGGTTGGACCACACGGTGGTAAATTATTCACCAGACAGGAAGGAAAAACATCTCCCTGCTCACTCTGCAGCACATTAACATGCACAACCACACTGGTGACCTTTATATACGTTGTGATGGAAACATGCAATGCTGCCTGGTTCCATTTTAATCAACGTCATGTTATTTATTCACGGACCCGGATCAGTATGTCCGCTGTGTTCGTCAAATATCAGTTCATAACTGCAACTCGGGCGTGACGGATGTTTTTTATGCTCAGCACTTTGTTGAGGTTAAAGAATATGGGGTACAAAATCTTCCATTCTAAACACTGAAATAAATGTAAACAGAGAATACTACATTATGAAATAATATGAAAATGAATACATTTATTTTTCTATGTCTGTGAATATGTATTTATTTTCACATTAACCTGCACATTTATTTGTAAATTGAGTCTTTTATTTCTATTTTCTATAACTGCATGGAGTTGACAATACTACTGTAATTTTACTGCAAAACGTGTACTTTTACAGCATGGAGCTGACCAAGCTACTACTATTACTGCACAATGTGTAGTTTTACTACATGGAGCTGCAGTACTGACACATGCTCAGACCAGTGATTTTCCATCTCAATAAGCCTGCAAGTAAAAGAGAACGCTGCCCAGCATTGACTTGCTTTTCCTCAGGCTTCATGGAGGCCAGAAGGGAGGAGATGTCACATTTTCCTCAGCTGGATGGCAGCAGCAGCAGCTGGTCTAGACATGAAATCACCAACCACAGGATGAGACACAGAGAAGAAGGCTGGAGGTGAATGTTTCACTCAATAAAGCTGCAAAAAGTCTGCATACATTCTGATCTGTAGTCTTCATGCTGCTGAGACAGAAAATCATGTGGTTTAATTTTCAGGATGGACACAAATTGACCGCATCCAATTGACTATGCAACATCATTTTGTGTGAAGTAACACATTTATGATGTTTTATTAGTTTATAAGTATTTGCTAGTTATAAGGGACTGCACGTTATTTATTTTAAGACCCACTGGAGGGATTTTCTGACCTCTGATCACTTAATGCTTAACCCCCCCTGGCGATATAATTTATTTTGACATGACCCTGGAATGGACATGGCAGAATTAATATGAAAATAGAACTTTAACAAAGGAATGTGTTGCTTAGATGTATTCTTATGGCGTGGTGTATGACAATATCAGCCTAATTCTTTCAGCTGCAATCCCGGCAGTGTAAAACGGACATGGGAGCAAATAAAATAAATCTAAAAACAGAATTCTAAGTGGTAAGAAGGCTGTACGCTGACACAGATACGTCATTCCCTCCGATGAGAATCTGTATCTCTCATAAAACATCGGTCTCTGAACACTAGCTCTCCTAAGAGCTCACGATCCACGCACCAAGCTTATTTGTGTTTTTTTTTTTTTATCCTCGCACAGAGCTCCACAGGATCTTTTACAAATGCTGATGCCATTTTCCAAGAGAGCTGATTGGTCAGCAGGCGGTGCTTTTCTCCACGTTGATCTCTTATCAGGAACATAACCTGCTCCACTTTGAAATGCTGCTGTTGTCATGACAAAAGTTGAGGAGGAACCCCCTTCAATTGCTGGGTGACCCACCCCTTAACAAAGAATATTAAGACATTAAGTGATTAACCCCCCCCCCCCCCTTTTTCCCCTCCAGTGGTCCATTCCATAAATACCGAATGGTCCCTAAGTAAGGGGTTTGTTTTGTCCTGACTGACAGAAGAAAACATTTTGAACGAACACGAACGATACTTCCAATTGAAACTGAAACTGAAAGTTATGCTGGGCGACACGAAAGAATTTTACATTTCTATATAAATCAGTAAATCACACCATTTCATGAACTGCCGTGGGACTGTGTTGCTAATTAGCTGCTCAGCTGCATGTAAACGTAACTGCAAATATCACTTTGGTCCGGTTAGCTAGCGTAGCGAGCAAATATTGATCAGAGCTACTGGTGGCATTTCAACAAATTACCAAATAATTTGTGAACACTGATGGTAAATTGGCTGTTATGACTGCAGCAGTAATCTACAAAAAGCAGGCCGAATCATTTTGTCTCCATGTTTCAAATCATTTCTGAAAATTCACTTAAGCAAGAATTTGAACGAAGTTTGGAAGTCTGACTCAGCATCGTTTAATCAAACAGAGAAAAGTACAAGCCTCAGAATATCTTTCATGTTCTCTGATCACATTCCCATTTTTGCATCAACTTCCTGTTTGCCTGTATACTCTACATGATGCCTATTTGTTTCGTCCAATCAGATTTGTTCTCGTCTAATGATCCTGTTCCTCCGTCCTGCCACAACAAGTCACCGCTGCCTTCCTCCTTCTCTCTCCTCCAATTGTGTTTTTCTTACTTCTCCTTCTGTTTTTCTGCCCCTCTCTCCTTTTTCTCTCTCCTCTCTCTCCTTCCTCCCCACCAGTCACTGTGATGAAGTAGCCAGTGAGTAGCCGTCTCTGTCGGTAATCACCCCGGTAACTCATGGCGGCGGCGCCGCGCCGGCAACACGACATCCATCACCGCCTCCGCTACTGCAGGAAACTGATATATCAAGATGTAAATTGTGGCCCTGCTGCTCCTCTGCTGTCTCCACGGAGGAGGAGAGACAAGGTGAGGTGAGGAGGAAACAAGGAGGAGTAAAGCATAAAGAAAGGGATGGAGGACAAAGCAGTAAGACAAAGAGAAGAGAGGAGAAGAAGAAGTAGAGGGAGGAGAAAGCTGAATGTATGATGCTGTTAACCCATTCCAATCCAGCCTTATAGCTTTCCCTTATGCAACGAATGCCAGGTTTGGGCAACAAAACGGACGTTCGGTTTAAAAGGACCATACCGGTCTCATTCTGACCCCTCAGAGTCCCTGTCTTCAACACATTTTGTGTGCATCAGAGTCTGCAGTGTTTACTTTATTAGAGCTCAGCCTCCCTGTTTTAACCGCCGGGTAACTGCCATTCATGTTGAAACAGTGTGTAAAAACACTCAACTCCTAATTCAACCATGGGAAAACCACAGCGTTGTTTGAATCACATCTGAAGATAGAAGAAGGTTCTGTTTTTCTTCACTGTAGGGATGGTATTGGCCGGGTGATGAGTGGTGCCGGTTTCCTCCAGACATGATGCTTGGCATTCCGGCCAAAGAGTTCAATCTTTATTACATCAGACCAGATCATTTTGTTTCGGCTCCAGCCCCCCCGCGACCCTGAATACAGGATAAGCGGTAGACAATGGATGGATGGATGGAACATAACCATCTCAAACATGTCACTTCCCAACACTTTGGGACAAGCTATGTCAACTCCAACACCAGGTTAGGTCAGTCGTTCTCAATATGTCACTAGCTCTGGATGTTACATATTCACATGGATACGTTTAATTCATGTGTTAACATTGGCATTGTTTTAGTGCAGAGAGCCAATAGAATGCATTTCATTACTCAAGATCTGCTATGAGTCTCGGCTGGTTTAACACAAGCTGCTACCATTAGCATATCCAGCTAACTAGCTAGCTACTACTAGGATCAAGAAGCACATTGTTAACAAAGGAGCAACTCATCTCATGTGGATGCCTTCAACTTAGCTCTGTCCACAGGAAACAACATCTTCCCCTCCCAGCATCATTAACAACGTCTTTGTTTAGTCTGTATAGAAACTGTAAAAGTGGTACACAAAAGGTTCAGAGTACATTTGTGGACCAGAAAAAGAGAAGAAACTCAAATGTTCAAAAGAAAGCCTGCACTCAAAAGAAAGTCTGCACTCAGCTGTGTCTTTTCACCTACTTCCATCATGAAAAATAGGGTGAACTGTTCGAGAAGTATGTAGGATAACAGTCGCCCTGGGGTAAGACGGGGATAGAACATTAACCCTTTAGTGACTGATTTCCTTTTCATGCATCAGTACAGTACCAGGAGCAGGTGTCTGGTTGGTCGGACAGGAAACATGGTAGTAACATGTACAGTGAGTGTAAACTGCTGCCTGATGTTTGAAATATTTTACTATTACTGGTATCAGTCGAGGACTGACTTCCATCACCAACCCTGATGTTTTCACAGACCACCAACTTTTATCAAGATTGAGACCAGTGGTTCAGTTACATTATTATTAGAAAACAGGAACAAAAGAATATCAAACTCAAGAAGGAACAAACAATCATTTTTCCACTTTAAATGTCAAACAAAAAGATTAATGTAATATTTGATTCCTGAGGTTCTGTACTAATGCCAAAACAAAACTTATTTCAGAATCCTGCTTAAGGCCTTTACACTCCTGAGGCCTTTAGGATCCTGACCCAGAGCGAGGACCAAGTACCAGCATTTAATTGACAATGCTCTGGGCATTGTCTGACAGGCAGAGGACCAAGTAGGAGAGTAGTGACCCAGAGCAGTGTCAGACAGGTGTCATTTGTTATGGTGTCACTGATGGAATTAAACTTCAACCGAAAGCAGCGTAACTTGTTTAATTAACTAATTGTTTAATTCATATTGTGTAAGAAATTCACATTTGTGAATTTAAGTATACAGAACCTTAAAGAGGTTTACAGAGTTACTTTGTGTTATCCAATAACTTAACATACTCTCAGGGATTTAGCAAGCTTGTTGGAGACCCTTGAACTAAACTAACATAAAAAACAAAACCAAGTCAGCAACAGAAGGCAACGTACTGACAGCAGCAACAGAAGGCAACGTACTGACAGCAGCACAACCTCTATCAAAGAGTCTGAATGTGATCTGACATTTGTTGCCAACAAACGATGTATATGATGTGCACAAACTGCAGTTTGACACATGACTGACTAAACCCTCATGGATACATGAGATTATAACTAATAAAACAATAGCAGCATCTAATCATAACATGTAATCAATCCATTAACAGCTGCTTCATCCTTGAAGCTCATGAGCAAGAACAAAAGGAAGGAAACACACTTACAGTTTGGGTCCAGTTGGATCTAACGTCTGATGGTCCCTGTCGAGAAAAAGACACAGTCCATTAGTCCAACAGATCCTGTCCGAGTGCACTAAGTGTCTGTGTGTGTCTGTGTGTGTGTGTGTGTGTGTGTGTGTGTGTGTGTGTGTGTGTGTGTGTGTGTGTGTGTGTGTGTGTGTGCGTGTGTGTGTGTGTGTGTGTTGAGACATGTTCAGGTTTCAGCCATGACATCATCTCAGTCCTCTCACTGGCCTGAAGCAGATCATTGAGTCTGTAATAAAACCACTGTGATTTACAGCATCACACACACACGCACACATGCACACACACACACACATCTGTCTTTTCTCAATTAAGGCTAAGCAACAGAAACAAAAGCAGTAAAAGTGTGCAAAAAGACAAAAGGCAACTTCACTAACAACATGAAGGAATCAGCCAATCAGAAGCAGCAGCAAATGACTAATGGGCTGTAAGGAAACTATAAAACCTGCAGCTGAACTAACCTAGACACTGCTCTTAGTAATTCTAAAGGGTCTAACACATCTTTTATTTCGATGCATTTAATTTTGACCTCTTTTTCTTTTTGGCTGCAACACCAACATTTCTCCTCTGTAGATCAAAACAATACTATCTTATATTATATATTGGCTAATGATTATTCTATAATATGCATATTTTTTGATCATTCAGCCTATATTTAGCCTATAAAAAAAGTGTGACAGTGAAAAATGTCCAAATGTCCACACAACACACGAACATTATTCAGTTTACTGAGATATAAAAGAGAGAAAAGCAACCAATCATCACATCAGCAACTAGAGAATTATTAGCACTTTTCACAAAGTCATAAGCTGGTTTGCCCAATATGCTAATGTTACATCTCATGTTGTGTTCACAACATATGAGAAGAAAATGTTTCCGTGGCGGAATGACCTAAGAATCTAATACAAAGACACAAATAGGCGCAAGTTGAATTTTTTCAAAATAAATTTGTGTACGATGAGATTGTCCTGCTGTCGTCAAACTCAAGTGGAATCAGAGATGGAGGGAAAAACATTGTGTGAGCCAGAACTCCACAATAGAACCTAGTGATCAGATGAGGATATACTTAATACATTAACAATTAAAATAATAGAAAATCAATCCTGCCATATTAAAATTACTTTATTTGGAGTGTTGTTGGAGCAGCTACAATGTTAGCATAGCCTAGCACCCATCAATAAAGACTCAATTCAGAAAACAAGCATTTGAAAAGTTGTTTGCTTGTCATCTTGCCCTAACAAAGAAGGACTTTTTACAAATTGTCATCATTATGTAGTTATTTCAGCATCCCCCATCCATCTGTTTATTGCAGATCCTGCCTGTCGTCCCTGCTGACGTGTGTCTTAGATACAGTGAATACCGCTTGGTGATTCACTAAGCACCTCTGGATGAATGAACGCCGTTTGGGTTCCTGGATGAATAAACACAAATGATCCCACTTTTTCTCTGGGTTTTTGGTTTTGTAAAGACTAAATAACATTCCCACAGAATTAATCTGCACTGACAATCATGTTTCATGGGAAATGTATTTTGTCGTCATCACAAATTAGTTAAAACCCAGCCAGCTGATGTCAGTCTGGAGGAGAGGACAAGCTGGTGGATGGGTTCAAGAATTTAAAACTGATGTTAGTGTTCTGTGTGAAGCAAAAAGTTTTGTTGCATTTTTGTTTTGTTTCAATTTCATAGTGACTTTAAGCCAAACCATGATGTAGTTGTAGCATGTTTTGTTCGTTAACCACGTGTTGCAAACTGTTTAAATCTGTGACCGTTCATTTTGAAATGAAATACCTTTCCCAGAGACAGTGTTGAAATAAGACGCCATCCTCCAAACTTTATGACAGCTAGATGTTCACCACCTTTAACATGAAACACGACGACACACCTGCTTTGACATGTTACAGATTCTAAGCTATGATTAGACGTCACTGCTCGGGGAGGAGATGATGACGCTCACAGTGTGATAAAACACATAATCTATGGTTAATAAAACATGACATGATGTAAAAGTAAAAAACTGACCTGTTATGTAGTGACTTCACTTAAGAGACTAGTTTCGTAGACACACGTAATGGAGCAGCTTTGTGTGAACAGTAATTACTTTTTAGTGTTCAGCCAAGTGAACAGGACAGAGTGTTACTGCCAGAGCAGCCCATATGGCAAAGACAGACCTGAGCCAAGTCAAGCCAGACCAGACTGAACCAGCAGCTTCCAGCAGCTCCTCTCTGCTTAAAGACTACCAGTATCCTGCTTACAGTCCATTTCAATATGCTGTTACATGGAGCAGGTTCGGCCTACTCGTCTGCAGCCGCTTGTTGTCCCTTTTCTTCTGGGTCAACGTTTTACTGTTTAACGTGCTATCAGCAACACAGTTCAAAGAAATATGAAAGATAAAAAAGCTCTGAGACTCACAGGAACAGCCTCAGTTAAAGGAGAATAGTACTGGTCTACCTTTAAGGTCAGCCCACCTTAAGCGTTCCTGAGCCAGAGTTGTTGCTAACTTCAGGGCTAACTCCTTTCACTGTCATTATGAGCTGGCTGACTCTCTCTCAGGCTGTAGTACGTCGGTGAAACCCTGCAGATTCTAGCAGCAGAAACACAGACAACTTCCCAGCTAAATGAAGTGATGTGGTGGAGACTCACCAGACTGTTCAGCTTCATACTGCAGCTGCTGATAAATGATGATTTAATATGTTTGTTCATCAGGTTATTGTTGCAGATGGGTGGATTATTATGATCACAAAGGTGAGAGGTCAATGTCACGTTGCTGCATTGGTATCAGTTGGGTTGCATCCGATCAGTTTTATGATGCTGCATGTTTGATTGTTCCATCTTTGTTTTTTTATACTCGAACGTCCCATCCAGAGAGCGTTAATGCGTAAAAAAAAACAGAGGCGTTAATTCCACAAATTCATAATTTTGACAGTCTATACTGCATTTTGTACTGAATTGTAAAACTTTTTTTAAAAAGGCTATTAAACAGAGAGAGTGAAAAGTGTTTTTAGTTATGACTGCATTAAATCCATAATCTGTTATTGGAAGTATTATTCAAAATGACCTCACTAAAATGTAAATCTGAACCAAACATTATATTGAGGCTCACAAGACGAGATCTGGATTTGGGATTTCTGGAAATATAGGAAACAATTATCATATTACTATGAGGAGAAAACTAACTCGCAATCGTTATGAATATTGTTTTCATTAATCCATTTTTGTTCACACCTGTGAAACTGTATAAATGACATCATTCTGACACTTGTCCAACAAAGCGTCTGACAAAGCAAAAACGATTGTGATGAAAAGAAACCATGACTGAGTTGTTAGGATCCACATAGAGTCAAATGGGAAGTGTGGAAATGACACCACTTATCAGAATTACTGAAAACACACCTGAACAGCAGGTGAGCTGTTAACCTTTTCTCTCTTCAAACAACACCTGTCTGTCTTTCCTTATTTCTTGTAATCCTGGTCTCCGGTGAGGTTTTTCTTACCTCCTTGTTTTCTCTCATTATCACCTCGACACCATCAAACTGATTTGTTATGCAAATGTATGAATACATCTGCATATCATTAAACAAGATCTGAGCTACACAGTCTGAGTGTACTTACATCGCCTCAAGAGGACTGAACTCTTTTAAAATACATGTCAGCATATTTATTTTTATCACAAAAAAAAAACAGGAAAGACTTTCCTTCATTACAAAATGGACGGACCCTTTATGTTTGATTCACCCATATATATGGGATTCTAACTCACTGATATTTCAGAGTCATGGTCAAGATTGCAAACAAGTCTAATTCTATGTGGACACATACCGTACTTGGTCAATAAAACTAATTCTGACTCAGATTCTGACTTGGTTGGCATTTCTATTATCTGACATTCTACAAACTAAATATTGAATCAGTGAATAGAAAATTAATCAATTACAATTAACAATGAACAGCCATACCTGATCAGTTTTGGGTTTACCCATGTGTGACACACTTTGTTGACTCAAACATATCAATTGTCATATTTTGACGTGTGTACTGATATCAGAAACAAATATTTATATTGTGATATTCATTTCACCCATATCATGCACAGACAACATAATCATCATACAGAAGGAAACTCTGAATGCTGAAGACAGAAATTCTATTTTCAAACTTCTTTGCAGTCTGCTGCATTTACAAAGTGTTTAGCAGCAGAACAGGATTTAAATCCGACACCGTCATAATTAGTGGATTTAAAGTGCAGCCGACATGTGAGGCTCAGAGCGAGCTTCAGCTACAGAACCTCATTCATAAATATCATACAGAGGATAGCAAACGTATATGTGGAGAAACTGAGTGGATTTATCAGAGCTGTTTATGTTAGCAGACGTTTCAGCGGAATACTAAAAGGTTTCCAAAATAAAGCTGCAAGTCTCTGAGGACAAGCCTCTCTATTCATCACACAGCACCACACACAATAGCTATTGTCTCCTGCAACAAAACACACCCACTAATTGTGTGTTTTCGTGTGTGTTTCTGCTTTACGGCCCCGTGTTCAATCACCGGCGGCGTGAGGAGCCGGGTGAGTGGGGGAGGGCTGGGCGGCGGGGGTGATGTAAAAGCATCCCACCTATTGGCACCATCCGTGTTCCAGCGAGCCCTCGTATAAATCACTGTTAATGACACCGGGAAGGAGAGAGAGGAAAATACCACGGAGGGGAGGGGGGAGAGGGGGAGCTATTTGGCTAAATATTCAGCTCAAAGCCACCCAGGATATTTACGACAGTATCACCTTCTACAGAGACAAGCTGCAGACATAACTTTGGTCGGAATTTGATGTGATGGTTGAAAAGATTCACTCACGACTTTCTCTGGCTCTGTGCTCATTGCCAAATAATTTCTTGTATGAAATGTTAAAACTAGTGAATTTCCCAAAGTGACACCTTTAATTTAAATGTCAATTTTTTTTTTGTCCAAAAACCCCAAATATTCGGTTCAGAGAGAAGTAGAATATCCACATTTGACAAGCTGGAGGCAGCAACTGTTTGCTTAAAAAATAATAATTAAATCACCGGACGGTCGCTAGTTAATTTCTTTGTTCAAGGACTCATGGTTGCAGCTACAAAGAAATAAACATTTTCTCTTAAATCTGTGTGTCTCCTCTCAATCATTTTAGAAAAACATATTGAGAGAGAAATACTGCTTCCACTCATGTCCATCAGTTCAATATGAGCGGTAAGTTTAGTTTAGCTGAACATAAAGACGGGAAAAGCGGGGAACATCTAGCATGGCTCTTTAAAAACAGAACCGGAAGAAACAACATCCAGCTGAAAACCAGAAGCTGCTACTCTATTGACTAAAAAAGACATGAACCTGGATCTCTCCGTCTGATACTGCAGCGTGAAACACATTGGTTTGACCGAAGAGACGGAGCGGCGTGGTTGCAGCAGGAAATAGCCCCCATCAGGACTTTCCTCCGGTCCAATGAGGACAGACAGACTGTGTGATTTGATGTGATGTATAAAGAGAAGCTGGTTTGCTTTGTAAGTGGCAATAAACATGGCCTGCTGCTCCCCATCTACCCTGACTGACTGACTGGTTCACATTATACTGGGACTTTAGCTCAAACCATTGAAGGTGATGGACCAGTCCAGGCTGTGTGTGGAACTACAGTTCAGTGATGATGAACTACAATTAACGACAGTCAGTGTTCAGTTAAAGGTACATTCTGCTGGGTTCATGTTTTACATACGGACATCTGTCTCTATGCAAGAAAGACGTGTATTTTTCAGCCAAGTTTCAAGGCAGGTCATGAAATAATCACAAAATTGCATCTATTGGACACAAACTCTCATTTTTTTTGTGTCTCACTCTCAGCACAAAAAGAATGCCATTGGGACGTTTTTCATGGTGGGCACATGCATCCACAGCTAGTGACGTAGTTTTCAATATTGTAAAAGATTGTAATGGTGGGGGGTGGACCATGTGAACACCAGTGTCACCTCTAACTATGACACTGGTGTTCAATACAGCGTGTCCCAAAGAGTTGTGAAGTTATGCATTCGTGACACTGAGGAATTTGGTTGCCTAAACTTAACATTAATTTTATACATACAGCAGTCAATGGCAATAGACAAATCCTTTTTGGATACATTTTTAATTGTGTCTTGAATTATACACATGAAGTTTGTCAATTTAAAAGATGTCATGTCAAGAGAGTTGCATTTTGTAGTATAAGTGTTGAGGTATAAAATATAGGTTAGAATATGTAATTATATAGAGTCACGTCTCTTTGAAGCTATGATGCCTGTGTGTTCGGTACCAGGATGTAACATTACTCACACTATCAACAGATTAGACTTCTTGACTTGCTACATTTTGTTTTTGGTTCATTTTGACAAAGATCATATGTTTAATTCATGGGACATTTCTAACAGGATCAGGATCTCTGACAACTTTTGGCAGCACATCAGAACAATTGTCTGCGTAACATTTTTATTTATTTTTTATTAAAGTTACACCATTAAATAACAGAAAATGTATAGTATTTTTGGATGGGTAGCACTGTAAATTACATTGACATGTTCCTGTTCTTACAGGACAAAGTCTGGGTAATACCCAGTACTTTGTCTCTTACTTTGCAGATTTATTTCTAACGATTCTGTCTGACTGGGAGATAAAACTGATGACAATGTCTTCTAATTTAAGGCCAAAGAGGCAAAGACATTTCTTCTCCAAAATGTATTTCAGTATCAACACAATCCCACGTCACATCTCTCATTCTCTGCTCATTGATTATGTGTCACATAAAACGTCATATTCTCTACTGAACGCAGCATCGCCTCCAATCATGTCCCATTACAACAGACTCATGCATCACATACATAAATCATGCAGAGTAATATCACCTTTTCATGTCCCACTCAAATTGAATCCTGAAATAAGTCATCGTGCAACTTATGACTCTCGATGAGACACAGCTGATTATCCCTGTGAGCACAAATGGAAACATTCCTGAATGAGGACAAAGAGATTTCACACACACACACACACACACACACACACACACACACACACACACACACACACACACACACACACACACACAGGATTCCCATAGGACGTCCACAGAGACTCCCTCCAATAAAGAGGATTATAGATTTGACTTTGTGCAGCCGAGTGTTTCCAATGAAATCACTGCCTCCTCCTGCACAAGTCATTAAAATTTAAACCATCCCCCCTTTTAGCTGAATATCACTGTACTGCTCTGCATGCATTAGTGTGTGTGTGTGTGTGTGTGTGTGTGTGTGTGTGTGTGTGTGTGTGTGTGTGTGAGTGTGTTTGTGTGTGTGTGTGTGTGTGTGTGTGTGTGTGTGTGTGTGTGTGTGTGTGTGTGTGTGTGTGTGAGTGTGTGTGTGTGTGTGTGTGAGTGTGTTTGTGTGTGCATGCAAGGGTGTGAGAAAATTAGAAAGGAAGATAAGAGGAAGTGAGTGAAAATGTGTTTCTATTCTCTGCAGCCCTGCAGGCTCAGAGGCTGGATTTCACATACACACACACACACGCACACACACACACACACACACACACGCACTAACAGAGACAATCCTAAAACGGGGAGGAGGAAGAGGAGGCAGTGAGATGAATGTGAAATTTACATTTTTCCTCCAAGCTGATGGTGTCGACAGGAAATACATATTCATGTTGAGGCAGCACCTTGATGGGAGGAAACATACAAACACTCACGATGAGAAGACCAAGTTTAATATAAACAACAATATTAAAGCGCAACATTAAGAGCCCTATCGTAGGTATAAAACCAAGGCAACCGCCGTAACAGGCGCAGGCTGTTGCTTACATTTATTTGCTGCCTGGGCCAAGTATTAGATCAATGAGTGGTGTGACTACGAACCTGGAGCTGAAAAGTTGAGAATATTTACACTTTTATGCGCATCAAAAAATCGCTCAAAAAACACGACGCAAGAGAGGAGTACACCGCAGGCTCGCCGTACATATAGGAAACAATTGTTTTGCAGGCAACGTGTTTCTAGCGTGTGAGCTCTGTCAGCACTGTAAGCTGCTAGTTGCCGGCTCAGCCATCGGCAGGTTGAGAGGCAACCAATAACACCTGACACACAGCACGCCAACGTTACAGATGCTCCAAATTGTACAATGACCGATGCAACTTACAATGAGGTGTGGTCAGGAGCATTGACCCACAAACAACCTGATCTCAATACCTGCTTTGTAAGGGGATTACTCACATAGTGAGAGGCGGGTTCACAACATGCATTCATTGCTCCTCCTCCTCAATTAGAGGTTATGATGCATCCAAAGATGTTTTATATCAATGTGTGCACCACATGCAGTCAAACGGACTAGTTGATGGGACAGAAGCTTGCAGGGATATGCTGAACCCAGTCTCGTTTCATAGTCATGACAGGTGGATGGTGGATTGGTCCAGTCATTTCAGCCATGAGACAGATAATCGATCACTGCGTATCCCAATGTGAATCCAATGTTGGTTTTCCTTCATATCGTTGACATTAAAATTTTAAATAAACATTTAAATTTAACGCAGCTTCATATATATATTTTTTTTATTTCACTAAGAAAAACCTTCTCATGAAAAATTATGTCAGTTAGCTCAGTATAACGATATACTGTATTTCCTTCTCATTATAATCTGAACAATGCTACTATATTTCTCCATAAAACTAATACTTGACTAAAGATGTATGACTTGAACATCTATGTAGTTCCATTAGCTTCAGTGGAACATTGAACTGCTCATCTCTGGTGCAGTCTTTGTTTCATTTAATCTAATTGATCGGGCTGATTAGGAAACTTAGTGCGGTGACACACACTCTACATGAGCTAGTCCTCTCCTGTTGCTAAGCAACCCGATAACTCAAAGACCTGTGGGATAAGGTGAATCAGCTTTGATGAGCACTCGAGTAAAAACACCTTCCCATCCTCCTCCTTAAGGTTTAGAATGTTTCCTCTTTTAGTCACATGCAGATGTTTACTGACAAACATTTATCGTGCAGATGTTTGCTGAGAAAACTTTTATATGAAACAGGAAATAAGTCCTTCAGGACGATTACACTTTCCTCTGCATTATGAGGTGATGATCTGTATGATGCACAATGATGAGACCAAACATACCAGTACTTCACTGGTTTTCCACCAAATTACTTGGTCGAAGTGACAAAAATACACCGTCTCCAACGATCTCATCCAGACAATATTGTTGGATCATCAACTTTGAGATGGTCCGTGAAAACATCAAAGCAACCAAATTGAAGCTTAATGAGATGTTTCATTAAAAGCACCTCATTCTACATGTATCATTTGAAATTCTGTCAAAAATAAACTGTTTGCACAAACTGGATTTTGTAAAATACATTTCGTTCTGTTGGGAAGCCATGACTGACTTGGCTGAGACCAACAGTCACGTGAGAAAAACTGAACATGACTGCAGGCTGTTTACAGAGAGGTTGTGAACATATAAGTAGTTTAAAATGTATAATGTGGAGGCCCCATCTTACTTTCAGTTTACTAAACTTTTGTTTTGTAGCGAACTGTCATTCCCACTGACAGAAAAATAAGTTGTGTACCTGCTGCTAAGCACAAAACAAATAGGTTACATTTTGTGACCATTTCATGACCTGCCGTGAGACTGGTGGATGAGACCAGTGAACAGCACCTTTTCTGTTTTTTCCCCTTCAACCCTAGAATGGAAAACTCTGTAGATTTAATTTCACAGACACCTATTTCAAATCTATAATGGAAAACCTGTAGAGTTCCAGTATATGGTCAATACTACACAGACACTTTGTCAAAAAAATGTAAATAAATTACACTATCAAACTTGCCTTTGAGTCTGAGAATTAGTTCCTTGCATATCTGGTCATGTTGCCAGTACACACAGGTAAACAATACTGAGTTAACATACTGAACATAAATCATTTTAGATAAGCATTTTTATTTTAATCTCCAAATACGAAAATCAAATGAAAGTTTTTGTGGAGGTTCTTGTTCCCATAATTCAATGCACAATTAAAAATACATGTAAAACACCTGTGATAAAAGGGATAAAGAAAATTCCTTTAAAACAGTTAATTGATTCATATTTTCACTGACTTTTCTCAGAGTGTATCTATACATTAGAATACAGTACGTTACGTACATTACGTGTTTGCCGGTTCAGTAGATTGAGTGTTACACATGAGTAAACACTCTGACTGACCATTTAACATCTTAATGGAAGATGAGACAAAGAATAATGCAGCTTCAATCTTTACGAGCTCCAACACAAAGACTGCACATATACTGCCCGTTTCCCGGTTATCATGCTCCACATAGCACACAGAGAAAAGAGTCGATGTGGCCCAGCTAACCTTTGTCTTCTCTCTTTCCTTTCCCTCCAGCTACTAAAGGTTAACAGATGAGCTGTGACGGCTCAACAACAACAACAACAATGCAGGCTTCCTGTTCTGGGCTATGCAAATATGAAACATCCATATTTAATGAATGATGCATATGGTCGAACACACGAGACAAACAGGATGAGGTTCGTAGATTGTGCCCTTCCAATATAAAGAGTGGCGAGCATCGTCTCTAAAGAGATAAACATGTCTGTCGGAGGAAAAACTAATGTCATTAAATAAAAAGCAGCCGTTTTCAGGCTCCATTAGTTTTGGGGTCGGCTGAGGAGACACGTAATTCCAGCTCAGTGGGGAAGATGAGACGACTTCATCCAGACTTCACCTCCCATCAGCTGTAGAGTCAGAACGTTTCCATGAGAAACACAGAAACAAACTGGGAGTCAGTGGAGGACGGATCCATCTGTAAGTCTGTCAAATAGCAGAGAGCAGAGCAGCGGGTGGTGCTGATTTATCTGTACTGTGTTAATGTCAACAAGGCCGACGCAAGCGAAGAAACACAACAAACGCAGATGTTTTCATTATGAAAATGTGACTCACCGAGAGATTAAGCAGGACGACAAAAACAATATCGATTAATAACAAACCAAATACAAAAGACCGACATCAGCTGTGAGTAGAGGAAGTATCCAAATCATTTACTACTACAAAAAAATACAAATACCATACTTGAGAGATACTCTGTTACAACAAAAGTAATAATACTACACAACAAAAATACTCCTTTACAAGTAAAAGTACTAATACCACACTGTGAAAATACTACATAATAGTAAAAGTGCTAATATCAAACTGTAAAAAATACTGTGCAAATTAGCCAGCTGTCCTCTAGTTAGTTAAGTTGCTCTTCCGACGATAGCAATGTTGTTTTCTATGGTCTGATAAGAGTGAAATAAAGCATTAAGTTGTTAAACTTAAGTATCTCTATGCTTCGTATGTTTTGCCGTAAGTCGGTTTATTTTACACATAAAAATGGTTGCTGCTGATCATCTTGCTATGTTGATTTGAATGGGAACATCCCTTCTGCTGCTATTGTTTTTTCGATGGTGTGACACTTGCTGAGAGGACTCTCTGTCTGGAGTCACCAGAAAAGTCAGACAGATGAATTCTGGGAGGTGTAGTGTGGTGTGACATGTGGCTGAAGGGGACAGGAAGCTGTCCAACAGCATCCATCAGTGAAACCATCAGAGCAGAACACGCTCTGGGAGACATTACTGTGTCACACACACACACACACACACACACACACACACACACACACACTTTAAGCCCTTTACTGTCCAGAAGAATCTACATTAATGTGCCTCCTTTTTGTCCAAACAAGTGGAGGTTATGTCGGAGAGTTCGTCCACATCAAGACGGTTCAAACTAAACACATCTTTTTTTCCTCCCTACAGACAAACTGTTCTGTTTTTACTAAAACATCTTAAATTGCAGCTTGGTGTTTCAGTGTTTACGAGGTGAACTCTCTCGGCCTAAAACACGTCAGGTAAGATAACGTTACTTTAGTGATGGAATAAGCTAGCTAGCTACAGAGATGTAGTTCACTGAGCCGTTTCACACTAAAATAAATGATACTATGACAAATTATCTTTTATATTGACAAACATGCCAACATGTAATTCATGGTATAATTCAAACTGGAACAAAAATGAACAAAAATCTATGCTCTTTCTTGTCAACCACAACTGGTTTCTAGGGGAGGGTCAAAGGGGCGGGGCAGGAACAGCTGGTGACTCAAACAGGAAATCCCCCATAGACCAGGGCGTCTCATTTCAGAGAATACTCGGTTCGGCCTCGTGGTTTTCGAGGCCAATGAGCAATGGCCAAAAACCAAAACAATGACCAAGAATCTATTTGGCTTCATTTTGTCTTTCCTTGACTGTATCATAGATTTTTAGTGTTAGGACAAAGGGACAATCACAGAGCGAGGTGAAGAGCGTCCATCGGACACGTTTCTTCACTCTGATCTCGATCTGGAGCCGGTTATCGATGCTCCAACGTCTCATAGGAGCACATGAATGCCTACATCCTCTAGTATAGTTCTCACAAGAATAGAGGAAGCGTTGCTGTTGGTAACAGACTGGCTTGTGTCAGCTGTTCCAGCTCATACTGGAAACACCAGGACAGTGTTCATTAGGACGGACGGCGGTGAGATGGAGACTTTTGGCAGGCAGCTTGTTCCCCCTATTGTTCCCTGTGTTGGACGGTGTACTGATCCGTCTTCTTTGTCCAGAGCAGTCTGCTCTTTAATAACAGCTCATCGCTCACTGTCCTCCAGCATCCTGTCGCTGTCCTAGTGGACGCTCATGTAGCAGAGGGGAGCTATAGATACCGAGTGGATTTAAATAATGAGGCTCTGTCTGTCCCCAGAAGACACTGACTATGTTTACGTGCACACACGTATTCCACTATTATTCTGAATTCAACAATATTTATTATTTGATATGAGTCATGTAAACATCATATTGTTTGGATATTCCTTGATGGAACATTTTCTGATAATGACAAGTGTGATATGTTCATATTATTCAGAGTTTATCAGCATTCTTTGAACAGGACATTCAGAATACGCCCCTCCTTCTGTCTTCATAAATCATATTCATATTGGTTACCTTGTTCCATAATGATTTTAAATGTTCAATGTTATATTGCACTCCCCCTACTTAGATGAGCTGCGAGTGCCCAGACAGTCAATCAAAGAGGCTTTACTACTTAACTTCTTATCAACAACCTTCCTGTTGATGCGGGTAGATCTTGTAGGAACGTAGAATTGTAAATGCAGATGAAAGGTTGATATTAGGATTAATTAGGATGAACGATATATTATTCAGTATGTGTACAGTATGTGTTTTTATGGTCTTTTTCAAATGGTCTCATCCAACAGCAGAGCGATATCAAGAGCTCCACGCCTGAATCCCGTTGATCTCCTGGTTGATCACACCCCCATCGCTACAGAGGTCGATCAGCTGTTTTGCCCAACACTCTTTGCCAATGGACGTTTTTGAAGCGGCCGCTGTACATTCGACAGGAGCTGATCACAAAATCAGCGATGGAGACACTTAAATATTAAATTCATTTGTCAAAGTGAAGCATACGTTTTTGCTCCTGATGTGAAATCTGACGTCTGCCACAATGAATCTACGCAGATAAACATCACACCAGACACTCTACGTTTAACCTCCATTTAACCTCAGTTGTCTGTATGTGTGTGTGTGTGTGTGTGTGTGTGTGTGTGTGTGTGTGTGTGTCATGTCATCCTTCTTCAGCCGATCTAATAGGAAGAGCAAGAGACTGCTGCTTATCTACAACACACACATTACTTCACTATCAATGTCTACCTCTTTCTGAAAGAAAAGACCAATTTACATAATAAATATGGCCAAAGTAAAATGAGAACTAATTATTTGGTCGAACACTTAAAAAGATACGTGTTTAAAATGAACCTCTTGCTTTTGCGTCCTGTAGACTGTTAGTCTTGTTTAGATGTTTGGCTATGAATTTCTTACTTCACAGATTCATTCATACTGGAGGAGGTACAACATACAATACTATGAAAAGCTGGTTGAGGGGCTGAAGCCTGTTTGTCGTCTGTCTTTGCACCAACGGCTGCAGACATGGACAGCAGCACGAGGACAGCTGCATGTCTCACACTAAACCTGCAGACCGAATGAGACTATTATTATTGTTTTTCCACCAAGTATTTAGGTAGTCTTTTAAATGTTACTTTACATAAAAAACACAAACATTCCATGGTTGTAGATTCTGAGAGGTGAATTTTGGGATATATATATATATATATATATATATTAGTATACGCATTAATGGAGAAAAGAACAGATGGATTAATTGATGATAGTATCGATTAGCTGCAGCTCTATATCTAATAAGTGTGCCGCTCTGTATTTCAGACAGGAAGTAAATCCTACTTCCTGACGCTCTCCTCTGCAGTCTTCAGCAAGAAACAGATTTACTTGATGTGTCGCCAGAAAAAGACCCACTGCAAGCACACACACACACACACACACACACACACACACACACACACACACACACACACACACACACACACACACACACACACACACACACACACACACACACACACACACACACACACACACACACACACACACACACACAGTCAGTTCAGCACATCAAAGTAGACGCTCCCATCAGTGTGATGGAGGAAGCAGAGCAGCCGGAGGGAAGAGCTGCTGTGACTGAAGTGCTTTCTAATTCACACAATGGTGTGTGTGTGTGTGTGTGTGGGTCTGTGTTTGCATGTATTGCTGCAATGATTAACTGATATCTGATTAGCCTTATCTGATCAAATGTTTGAGTCATTTCTTAAACATTTGATTGTTTTAGCTTCTGAAATGTGACATCTTTTTCAATCTCATATATTATACTAATATTCTTTGAATCGAATAAATCATTGTCAACGTATGTGTTGTTGCTTGACTATGTTCCCTCAGTCGATTAATTATACTTTGATCATCAATAACTGCTTCATGTTGTGTTTCAAGGAAGGATACAAAACATTTGATGTTTACAGGTTCTTAAATGTGACACTTTTTTGATCTCAGTTAAAATTTATATTATTCTTAATTTAATAATTTGTTTGACGAGAACTGATTTAATCAACATTGATAATCATTACCTTTTATGTCGTGTTTCAAGCAAAACAGAACAGATTTAGGTTCTTAAATATGATGAGTTTTTGATCTCATTTAACAATTATATTATTGTAAATTGAACAAATCGTTCCAATTTTTTGTTGCTTGGTTAGATTTGGCAATTCATTCCACTACTTCGATAATCATTATTTTAAGTGATATTTCAAGCAAAAATACCAAACATTTGATGTTTCCAGATTCTTACATACTGAGATGCTTATTTACAGTATTAACTAATCGATTAACCTGTAAAAAGAAATCTGCAGATGAATCCACACTAGGGGATATGCATGTCAACACGAATATGAGTGAGGCTGTTGTGTGACAGAAATGAGGTTAATGCTGTTAACATGCCTTCCCTCCTGCAGCCTCCTACTGAACGACGAGGAAACACAAGAAAGAAAGACTCCCAGTGAAAACGGTTTCTGGACAGAAGAGACATTTTTAGAACCACAAAGAAAACATCACATGCATCTCAAATCTAGAACTATCTGCACAGATACATATAGATACATATAGGATTAGTAGATTTGATTTGGACAAAAAACTAATTTTAAATTGGTTATCTTGCTTTACACAACGATGTCATGGCATTACTGAAAGCTCATTGCCCATTAAACCATTATTTCCGTGGTTTGGTTCTAATCACTGTTTATAAATCCATATCTCTGTTAGCAGCTCAGCATTTTTTCTTTTTTCAGTCCAAAGACTATAAATAATCCATCCATCCATCATCGATCGCCACTTATCCTTTTAAGGGTCACAGGGGGGACTGGATCCCAGCTGACTGATTGGGCGAGCAGGGTACACCCAGAACAGGCCGTCAGACTACCACAGACAGAGAGGCAACCATTTATGATCACATTTCTACAGGCAATTTAGAGTCATCAATTTAACCTATCCCCATCCTGCATGTCTTCGGACTGTGGGAGGAACCCGGAGTATCCAGAGAGAAGACAGGGAGAACATACACACTCCACACAGAAGGAACCCTCTTGCTGTGAGGCGACCGTGCTAAACACACCACCGTGCAGCCATTTAAATAAGTGCAGCACTACATTTACGAGTACCTCTTTCCACTCAAATGTCACATTTTTCTTAAAGCATTTACCCTGACTCATTCATAGTGAAACTGCAGAACACCGGCCTCTTTGCATCAGATCTGCATTAAGTGCAACGAGAACATGTGACACAAAGTCAAATGTAACAACCATACGAGCCTGCATGTTTTTAGACTGTAGATCTTTGTGTGTGTTTCATATAACACTATGAGAATGAAACACAGCTGCAGAGAGAAGATGTGTTTAAAGACAGTGTTTAACAGTCAGTCTGAATGCTGCGTCCTTGGATCAATAGACACAGCTGGACAAATCAGGCTTGATTATCTTACAGCTTTCAAATTAGTGATGGGACAATATAACAATATATCATGATACTCAGAGAGGGGGCATTACGGAGTCGGACAGCACATTCATCTGCTCTGCTTTCTTGCAGTTTGCTCTGCCAGTTTATGTCTAATTTGGAATGATGGCACACACAGACATGTTAGGTCAGTGTGAATAAACACAGTATACGATTCATTCCTGCTTTTGCCTTTTCACTGGTATTGTTTCTCCTTCAGATACAAAGAGATCATGATACATATCGTAGATGATTTTCTTGAAATGTATCGAGTATCATAGTATAGTGATATCTTCGTCATCGTGGGTAGAATGGACAAGCCCCTTTAGCCCCCCCAAAGACAGCGTTCAAACATGGATTTCTTGGTCCCCAGAATGTGGTGGGGTGTAAAGGTCCCCACAATGTGATAAATACTAGATACACACACTCACACATTAATGCTTTGTGGAGTCATCCCTGGTGAATAATTCCTCCCGCGGTGGAAAACAGCATAAAGCTCCCACCGTATCTCAAAATACCACCGCAATTAGCGCCGGTCGTCCCCATTGAGCGCTGCAGTGTGGGGTCAATTAACGTCTGCGAGGTGGCATGCCAGAGTCTGCAAGAAGACATGAAGAGGATGGATAATCGCATTACGGCAGCTAACAGGCTGCTTTTTGCCGCACGGTGTAAAGAGCTGCAGGAAACAGAAAGCCAGCAGGGGATTTTGTAAAGGATTCAGTGTGTTTGTGCTGAATGATGGAGGCTGTTGTTCTGTTTCTACTCTCATCAGCCACCTTTCTCCCTAACAGCCCACCAGCCGGCAAGAGATGCGGAGGGTTACGTAGCTGCTGTAATCCCTTCTGGCGGGGCTCGGCGAAGCCGCCGGACGAGACCGGCGGGCGGAGAGAGGTGTCAGATTGTACGAATACTCAGCAGTTCACGATAGAGCAGCCTCCAGACAATACAGATGCTGCTGCTGATGAGGATGACAACCTGTGTCCACTACGACTACTGTAGCCACAACATACGTAAAATACTACGACAGTAATTCCCATCAATCATGCCTCAGTTGCAGCTTCTTACTTGTATCTTATCACAACTTGAAAAGTTCACTACATGGAGAGACAGGACTCGTCTTCACAAACAGAAAGCTGATAATTCACCCAGAGGTGCTCGGTGAATTTCACCAAGCTGTATTCATTGTATAGCAAGACACACATCGACTGGTTTACCACAGCTGGATGAATCCAAAATAAACTATTTAGCTGTGATTTAGATGCAATGAACAGATTTTTAAAAAGCCAAGTCATGCTTTATTAGGTCTGTCTGCAAGACGACAAGTTAAGTTGTTGTTTTTTCACATGTACTTACACAAAAATAGAAGTAAAAGCTGAGATTATATAAATGAGAAAAATACATTAAGAAGAAATACAAAAACAAAATGTCTATACACAAGTTAAGTGTTCTGTAAGTTATAAAAAAACAAATAAATACTGGATGGATAATTATGTACAGTATTTACACGTAAAGATGTCTCTAGTGTATATATAGTATTTATATTGACAGTGACAGATGAGGAAACAAGCCTACTAATGCAGAAGCCTCTTCACATGCTGATAGTTGTTATATTTATTCACCATGCAGGTAATTTTATTATATGATGGATCTGATAATAACAGCTTTCTTCAGTGTCTGTGACTGCAGCTCGTCAGGCTTTGTGAATTATTTCTATCGACCAGGATCTTGTTTCTTTAACTTCCCTGAACGTTAAGTGAAAATTCTTAGAAAATGTCGTAATTTTAAGAATGCAACAACCTGTACTAGAAAGCTTCATGAATACGACTCCAGATAACCTCCAGATGTGTCTCCATTTAAAGAAGAGTTGAATTTTCACCCAGTTGTCAACATGCTCCCTTACAGTCAAGATGGCCACAGCGATAACAAACACTGCGATTTATTCATCTTTTATCATTCCTTACTTTGGTGGATCATAACATATATGGAATCTGAATGCATGATCTCCCCATAGACTTACACCGATGGAGATAATAAACTGAACATTTTGGGGTTTGTAGAGCTGCTAGAACTGTTGTTTTTATATGATCAGATAGTAACGTTTTGGACACCTGAAGGTGTAACTTTTGTGATGAATTATAATGCACTTTTTAAACAGTTTTATGATATTGCAGTCAAAGTAAAGAATATGAATCAAGAGTATTCTGATGGTAATTAATAAGGAATACATAACTACAGATTAATCTTGTGTATATATATATATACAGTATATATATATATACAAATGTTCCTAGTTGTCTTGTGACCTCCTTCACAGAACAAACTTATAACCATGATGATAAAAAGCTTTAATAAACTGATGTTTAGACCAGAGTGAAGTAGTTTCTCTCATCGTTGAGGCTATATAAAGAGAACTAGATCAAATTACAGGAAGTGTTTGTCCCTGATGCTGCTCCTCTCTGTGGTGCTGAAGATGTCGCCGAGGTGACCAGTTACCAGGAGCACCGTGTTTACCACGTCTGACTTTAACTGCTCGCGTCATGTAATAGACATATTGGGATGTCACAGTTTGGGATTCACTGTCTCATGATTTAATGCATCAAGCAGTTAATAAAATTAACTGTTTTGTCTGCAGCTGGTTCAGGTCATCAGGGATTCAAAGTTTAATTTGTCACATGAACAAAATATCAGTAAGAATTAAGAAACACAGATTTCAGAAATGCGTGCAAATGTAGGGGAAATTTAAGGCAAACTATACAGTAAAATTGTGCATATATGAAGACTCACAGAGGATGTAATCTCACCAAGTAAACCAAGGCAGGTTTGGAGAATGCAGTGTTTTCTTTTTTTCATTCGCACACTCAAAAATCTGATTGTTAAATGTGCTGTTGACGCACACTATTCTCCCACAATGCAATGCACAGAGGAGGGGCTCACAGCTGCAAGAGATTCAAAAGAATTGTGTAAAGTAAAAACAGATGCTGAATCAGACTTATTGTAAGTGTCTGACTTGTTCATAGAGTTCATGTCACCTCACATCAGCTGACTGTTGATGTCACTGTGATATGGTGAATTCACGGTGTTGTCATCATCATAACACCAGGAGACTTTCCATCTGGATCAACAATCATATGAACAAAGAAACTTTTTCATGTCTATTGTGAAGTTTAAGTCACGGTGACGTCACTGAGTCGATGCATTTATTGTATCCTCTATTGTGTGGAAATTATTAATAGTCATTTATTGAGCTTTCGTCCCTTTGTTTCCTGTGGCCTACAGTTTGTGTTCATTTAATTGTTGCAGCTACTTATTTCATCCTTCTAAAGGTAACTGCATACAGCAGCTGAGCAGCACTTCGGTTTCAAATTATTTGTACTACCAATTATTTTGATCATTGATTAGTAATGTTTCATACAAAAATGCCTCTCAAATGTGGATTTCCTGCTTTTCTCTGTTGTTTCATTTGCTCGTCTGTGACAGTAAACTGAATATGTTTGAGTTGTGGACAAATGATATGTTCACGTGTATACAAATATATATAAAAAGCACCAGTGACCAACAACAAAATAAGGAATACAATGTCTTTATACAAGACAAGTGTTCTGTTGAAACTATAAGAATAGTGCAAAGAAATAAATGACGGGTGGACATAATCATTCCAGAAATAAACTTCTAGTGTACTGAGCTAAATTGAATATGTGTTATGTATATAAAGTGAAAATGTTCAGATAGATGAGTTCCAGATGCTGTGTGTTTGTGCTCTATGATGAACTCATTGTTCTGGTTGTACTAAAGATCAGCAGGTGAACTACATGTGATATGATGCTGAGGGGTCGTCAAGGTGACTGGATGCATCAAGGACATCATACTGTCCTCCATCGCAGCTGATCTGTATCAACAAACAGGACGTGCTACCTCTCAGGAGGACCGTTTAGAGACCAGAGGTCTGAGATCTGTGTCTGTTGTTGGACACTTTTCTCACTTTTACCACAAACAGGAATCTGTCTGATGCCTGCAGAGTCTTTGTGTCACAGATCCTCCTGTATCTGTTCAGTCTCAGCAGCAACGCGTTTACTCATCGTCAGCAGCGCGAGCCTCCTTCATATCATCATTATCCAGGTTTAATAAAACAGTTCAGAACACCGGCTCGTGCACGAGGAGCTCGGACTGAGCTCCCCGTCGCCGCGTGCAGGCAGCGGTATACCGAGCAACAGCAGGCGGACAGCAGCGCACCATCAGCCGGGAGAATAACACACACAGCGGGGAGAGCGCAGCTCGACTTACCGGTTGTGGCGCTGGGTGATCCGGCTGGTGCTCCGTGAATAAATCCCGGTGCGGGTGAAGGTGGAGACAATCCTCCCTCTGTCTCAGCGCTCTGGTGCGTCTTCACTGCTGCCTCCGGTCGGACGGAACCCGGGGGCGCGTGTCCGACAGAGCGCCGTGCACGACAGTCCGGTCTGGTCTCTTTCAGTGGATACCGAGCGACCGGTGGAGCCTGAGACAGAGAGGGAACACACCGGGGGGTAATGTCAACGAAATCATCAATGAGAGATTTACATTCATACATGGATTTATACAATAAAAACAAACAAGGACGCATAGTTCAGTTTTTAAACATCAATACATTGTGTATTAAAAAGGACATTTGACATATTATAATAATAGGCGACAGAAATTATGTCGGTCTGTGGAGGCTGCAGCGCCCCCTTCTGGCAACAGAGAATCCATTTTTAACATAAATAAATGTCTTAGTGATCATTTCTTTTCAGTTTCTGTTTGTGCCATTATGGATGAGTTATTCTGTTGTTTGCAGGGATGAATATATAAGGAATATCTGAAGGACCACTCTGGTTTTATCATTATATAAATATCAATGTTTAGAGGAGCTTTGGGCAGAGCACGGTTAGCTATTTCCTTTATGTTAAGTGTAGCATAGAGTTATGGCTAATGCACAGATATGAGCATGATATTAATCTTCTTTTCCGGACACTTTTCAACAAAGCAACTGTGTTTATTTCACACAATGTTGAAATGTTCCTCCCCAATAGGATGCTTCATTAACATATTGATAACGTTGATGCTGACCTTCTAAATGAACATCTGAATGCTTTTTGTTGTTGTTTTTGTTTCTGCATGTCTATTCATTGTGTTTACAGCATAGACTGTAAAAAAGAAGTTGACGCAGTCATCACTCACTAATTGGTTTTTGGACTATACGGTTTTGAAGCCTCAAGTTCAGCAGTTTGGTCGTCACCATCTTGTAATTTTTGCAAGCAGTGAAGGAAGTGACCATATTTGGACTGTGGAGGAGCGACAGGTGGATCTGATGAACACAAGCAGGCCAAGCGGTACTCCGAGCAGCAACCTTATTGGACCTGGAACCATCTGGATTCTGTTGAGAAGCTGTTCACAAAGTTCATACCGTAATTTGAGGTAAACTTTACAGCTAAGTGTTAAAGTCATCTTATAGCTAACTGTATTGCTAGCATGGTAAATAAATATAGTTTAATCCTAAATAAATATATACTGATCCTAAATGAATATAAATAATAAATAAACATAGGGTGATCCTACATAAATATTGGCTGATGTTAAATAAATATAGGCTGATTCTAGATAAATATAGACTGATCCTAAATTAATATATAGTCTGATCCTGAATGCATATAGGATCATACAAATAAATATAGGCTGATCCTAAATAATGTATAGGCGTCATCAACATATATAGACTGATCCTGAATATACAGACTGATCCTCAATATAGATTCATCCTAAATAAATACAGGCTGATCCTAAATAAATATAGACTGATCCTTAAATAATATACTGATCCTGAATAAATACAGGCTGCTCATGAATAAATATAGCCTTATCCTAAATAATAGCCTGATCCCAAATAAGTATGGACTGATCCTAAGTAAATATAGCCTGATCCTAAATAAGTATAGACTGATAAATACAGATTGATCCTAAATAGATATAGATCATTATTTCACACCAGCAGCACTGAACACTGGAACAGTAACACTGGCAGGGGAGTCTCAGTCTCAACGACAGAAACCCTCACTACTGCTCCTGCACAGACGTCCACTGAGTCGATCGAGGCCACCGAGTAAATGGACCTGCATTTACAGAGCGCCTTTCTAGCTAATAGCTACTCAAGGTGCTTTACAGTATTCACTCACATTTACCCGTTCACACACACACATTCACTGATGGCAGAGGAGCCTCCTGCACGTCAAGATCTAACTCATTCAGACACATTCACATGCTGATGGTGCAGCATCGGGGGCAATTGGGGGTTCAGTATCTTGCCCAAGGATAATTCAGCATGTAGACTGGAGGAGCCGCTCCACCTCTGAGCCACAGCTGCCCCCTTAGTACTGAGTACTGAGTCTACCAAACCCGCTGAGGCCATTTATCCCACTGAATCTACCGAGTCCACGTGACCAGCTTTCAGACTCCAACATGCAGCATGCTCGTGCAGGAAATTACACTGAACCGCTGAAAAGATCCACGTCTGTCTTTGAACCATACTCACATGTTGTTATAAACATCCTGTCTAGAATACGAGACTTCAGTCTGAGTCAGACCAATAAAGTGGGAACGAAGCGACATGGTTTTTAGGGAAAATCCCTCTTTATATTACTGTCTGTCGTCCACACAGATAATTTACGTCATAAAACATTGCATCAGACTAACTTTGACAAACAGCATTAAATGTACAGAAGAGATGGATGTCTAAATATTATGTATGAGGATGGACATGAACCCAGCAGAAAAGGGACTGGTTGAAGACCCTGAAGTTGGTGAAGGATGAAAACTGAACTATTGATATTTGGCGCCTCCTGCTGGTGAGCAAAGGGATAGTTCTTCATTTTGGTATTGGTAAGTATTTATGCAGGTTCATCAAATTAAAGTTTAGGCTTTTTTATTATCTGTCAAATAAAAGTAGTGCAGTAAAAGTACAAAATGTTCCTCTGATATGAGTACAAGTATAAAATATCTGAAAATACTAAAGTAGTTCATAATGTTACTTAAAGTGTACTTGAGACTTTCCACCACTGGAGAGCCCACACCAGAAAACAAGAAAATGTACATGAAGGATTTGGACGTCTAATAAATCTTAAGTTAGTAAGTTATGATTTACTTGTCAGACTAATTAGCTTATTATAAAACAGTGAATCTTTACTGTATCTCATCAATTTAAACTGCTGACATGGCGGTTAATAAACAACCTGGGAAATTCCTACATCCTCCACTTTATCAGGTGAGTCAGTGACACGCGCACACACACACGCACGCACACGCACGCACACAGTTCCTCATTCCTCCTGACTTAAACAGTCAGCAGAGTTGAAACGGCAAGTTTAAAGTGAATGTATGTGGACAGGAAGTGATGAACACTTGCAAAACACTTACCGGTATGTTGAAAAAAAAAAGTTGTTGCTCTGTGTACAGCCTTTAAGTACTCTCTACTTCTCCTCCACTACAGGTCAAAGGTATATTGTACTTTTTACTTCACAACATTTAATTCCTTTCATCTCCTTCCTGTCATGTGAAAACCTTGTATCTCCAGATGTGGTGATGTTGAATGTTTGTGATGAACTGAAGGATGAGGTGTTCCTTTATGCGTTGAGAATATTTTCCTACTTCTGAAGCTAAAAAAATCTTTAAAGCCTCGGATCAGCTGGAAAATGCATCGTCACAAAGCTGGAAACAGGGCTGTTTGTACGGTGGCCCTGAAGTGCAAACCCCGACAGCAAATGACACAACAACAAAACAATTCACCACAACATGACAGCAACTCACAACAGCATTGGTGAGACTGAAACAGAAAGGTATGTGTTGGGCACTGATCGGCGTCCTGATTGGTTGCACTGTCTGTCATTTAAAATGCTTAAGTTAACGTCTGCAGTTTCTCCATTGGCAGCAAAGGGGAAAGGTCCCATGTAAAGAGAACTGTATTTAAACATAGGAGCTACAATATGTATTGCCCTCACTGGGCAATACATATTGTAGCTCCAGCAGTGCTGTACAGGACAATAAACTATTAGACAATGTTTACTCTTACTTTTACTTGTAGTGGCATATCTTCACAGTATGCATTAGTAATTTAACTTGTAGTAGTGGTAGTACTTTTACTTGTAGTGCAGTATGTTCACATTGTTTATTTCTACTTTTTACTGTAGTAAATGCCATCTCCTTGTCTTTATACATCAGTCAGCAGAACTGGAGGAAGCTGCTGAGATGAGTTTCCAGTGTTCGAGTGTGTGTGTGTGTGTGTGTGTGTGTGTGTGTGTGTGTGTGTGTGTGTGCGTGCGTGTGTGTGTGTGTGTGTGCGTGTGTGTGTGTGTGTGCGTGCGTGCTTGCGTGCGTGTGTGTGTGCGGTGTCAGGAGTTTCCAGTGTGGGCGGGACCAGGCTGCGTGGACTTTGACCAGGAAGTAGCCAGGCTGTTGTAGTTTCTGAGTGGTTTAGCTGTCAAACATGTTCCTCTTTGAGCTCCATAAAGGACTCGCGTCTCAGTCCGTGAACCAAACTATACCCTGTGTTTTAAATACCTCGGCTGTGCGCGATGTGTGACGCCGTTCTGGTGGACCTGGTTCACGGCTGCAGTCCGGCATGCACCGGCGCGTCTCTGCTGGAGGATTCTGTTTCCCACTCACACGTCTTCCTGCTGTGTGGGAAACGTAACCGGCACAAAAACGGCTTTTCGGAAGCGTTTCTGAGCTCGTGCAGGAGCGTGCACGTCCTGGACTCCGGCTCCACGGTGGAGCGTTTATACCAGTTCAAGCAGATTGTGGACCAGCTGGACCTCAGCGCGATCAGGGTCCTCACGACCCCGCGGGGTCAGGATGTGCTGCTATTCTACCAGGAGCAGCTTTTTACGGCAGTATACAACTTTGACTTTCAGGTGAACGAACTCACCTGTCCGAGCTGCACAGGCTCCGCCCACTCGGACTCACCTGGCGAAGCAGTCCACGAAGAAGTGTCCGGCTTTCTGCAGCAGCTGCCTGCACTGAAGGGAGAAATCACAGTTCTGAAGTCAACACTGATTCCAGGTCGGTTTAAGAGAAAACAGTGAGACGTGGGATTTATTAGTGTATTGATTATGTATGATTTCTCTTCATAGATAATTTTTATTTACAAATAACTGTAAATGTACTAAAAGGCACACCTCTTTCCAAACGTTAAAAAATAAAAACACATATAGTACAGTAAACAAACATTAATAAATTATCCCATAGTATATGCTGCCCAGTAGAAAATGAGCAAAAGAATAAGCAAAAGAATAAGATGGCAATAACACATACCAAACTCCATTCAAGTATCAGTACAAATTTAATGATAACATTTGACAAATATAACAAACTACTCAGTTACCAATTTAAAGAGTCTAGAATCTAATGTCATTAAATTGGTAGACTCTACCAAACTCCATTCAGTTATCTATCAATTTAAGGATAATGTGAGACGAAAAATATACCAAACTCCATTGAAAATGTTAATCAATTATTCTTTTTTCAAATTCCAGGAATATAATAGATTGCAATATTGTGAACATGTCTATCATGTACCAGACTTCATTAAGGAAAAAATGCTTTTACTTCTGTTAACAAGGTGTTCTCAACTGCTCCTGTATAAATGTTAAATAAGTCCCATTTAGAAATTCCCATTTTAGAGATTTTTAAAGTTACAATGGTGTGACTATCAATCTAGAAACACATTTACCTTCTCTCTCGGTGTCTCGCAGACTGTTTCGGTCATGGCTTCAGTACTCGTAGAGGCGGTGTGTCCTACATCCCGACCCTGTCCTCCTTAAACCTGTTCAACAGCACTAGGCGGAGGGACCCCGGGCCCGTGGTTCTGGAGAACAGACGGAGACTGGCCCTCCATGCTGGTTTCCACCCTCAGTCGCTACGTCTGGTGAAGGTACTACACTGTGTTTCTAGTAGTCATCCTACACAACTCAAGATTACAGGCTGGACTGTTGACTTCTCTCCTCTTTAATTGCACCTAATGAATTTATTTTGTAACGGCAGCGATAATGCACAGCAGGTGTGATTTAATTCTCAACCCCAAAACAGTGCAAACAGAATGACAGACATTCACAGGGAGACATTTGGGATTAATTGATTTATGTACTTAAAATAATTTAACTGGTAAAATTTGTGATGAACAATAAATGTCCAACAGTCCAAAAACCAACATATTTATTGAAGAATTAAGCTACATGTGTGTCGTCTCGTTTCCTGCAGGTGACCCACGGCGGTGATGTTTGGGTTGTTGGGACAGCCGAGCCGGAGAGCTATGATGCCATGGTAACCAATCGGACCGGGGTGGTTTTGGCAGCTCCTGGAGCCGACTGCATGCCGATCCTGTTCGCCGATCCGGTGTCAAAGGTCATCGGAGCCGCTCATGCAGGTAAATGCTTCACACACTATGTACAGAGAATGTTTGAGAAAATCACAGTTATTAGATTGGCAATAAGGGCAGGAATAAATGTATATTATAAGGAGATTGTTATTAATTGGGTATTTTAATGATTAGCATTTAATATGAGATAAAGCGACAAAGACAAATTCAGCCTCAGATTATTTTCTACTCGTCCTCAGCAGTGATGGAAGAAGTACTCTGGTTGTTTACTTTTTTAGTAAATTCTATATTTAATTTATTATTTTCTATCATCATTGCTTTACTCTGGATATGCAAAATGTGAAATTATTAAAAAAAAATGTAAGCTCCTAGGTGGTTTATCCAAAGTCTAGGCAGGTGGGATAAGTGGGGCGTGTCAGTGTACACTTTGTTTGTTGCATGTACAAAAAAAGAATTATTCTTATGAGTACATGCTCATTGTATTTTGTGTTAAAATTTAAAAAACATTTTTAAAGTAGTAGTAACAGCGTAAATGGTCTCATTCTACAAAATGGCTCCAAGTGTTATAGATGAATTATTTGGAGATAAAATCCCTAAACATCTGAATGTTTTAATTTTAACACCTGTATAAACTGTTAGTAATTTCATCTATAACAGTTTCATATGTATTGTATAAACTGATTTGACGTCTAGAGTAACTGAAGCTGTCAGATAAATGAAGTGGAGGAGAAGCAGAAAGTAGCAGGAAATGGAAAAACTCATGTAAATTACAAGTACCTCAGTTGTGTACTTGTGTAAATGTACTCACTGGTCCTCAGGTTGGAAAGGAACAGTGATGGGTGTTGCTATGGCGACGGTGGAGGCCATGATGAAGGAGTTTGGTTGCCGGGTGAGCGACATTATGGTTGCCGTGGGGCCATCGGTGGGGGCGTGTTGTTTCACACTGGAGAGAGAGCAGGCGCTCCACTTCCAACGCATCCACCCGGATTGTGTCCCTGATCCAGAATCAGCCAGACCACATGTCAACATCCGCCTGGCCAGCAGGTACTTCTTAGTCAAGACTTGGTGTTTGTCTTATCGAAAGTTAAGTTTGATTCTTACCAAATGTAACTCCCCCTCCACAGAGTTCTCCTCCAGAAAGGCGGCATCCTGCCTGAACACATCCATGACGACGTGGTGACGGAGCGGCCTTGTGTGACGCCCTGCACTTCCTGTCACCCTGAAGACTTCTTCTCCCACGTCAGGGACGGGCCCAACTTTGGCACCCAGGTGGGCTTCCTGTGGATCAGGGCGATGGACTGACAGGAGGGACCATTACAGGTATCAGGTACTGCTGTATGTAATAATCAGCAGGAAGCTAAATAAACCCTTTTTGCTTTACAGTACTTTATTCTTCTACTCCACTACATTAAGATTTCACATGAAAAACATATGAAGAGTCTATAAGGATGTTGTTATCTTATTAAGTAATAGTTTAGATGGTATTTGTACTTTTACTGTAACTGAGTAATTTCACTGTGTGGTGTTAGTAATTTTTTTTGAGTATTTTACTATGTGGTATTGGTACTTTTACGGTAACAGTATTTTTACACTGTGTACAGAGTATTTGTTATATCTGGTTTTAGAAGAGGTTTTTTTTTTGCTGTGTACTTCGTGTTTTTTACTTTGTAGTGTGTATTTTCACACTGTGTACTTTTACTTCAACAAAGTATTTGTACATTGTATGTTGTCTTAGTACTTACTACTTACCGTGGAACAGTATTTTTACCGAGTGGTATTAGTACATTTACTATTACAGTGTATTTTTACTGAGTGGTATTAGTACTTTTGCTGTAGAGTATTCGTACTTAATACTGTACCCACCAATGTTTAAATCCCATGGTTCATTGTGATTATAAATATTAAAGTGACATATTTCATACATCTTGTGATGAATAATAACCGCTGCATCTGTACAACATGTTCCACTGTTTAAAACTATATTAGTTTTAATATGGCATGAATGTTAACTGCTTTGTTAAAGTTCCAGCTGAGTGGATTCTATTTAAAGGACTAATTAAGATCAGCAGCTGTTAATGTGGCCATAACAAGCAGTTCAGGTGCAGGCAGGACACATGGGAAATATGGCTACAGAGTACATTTATAACTGAAACTTTGAAACCATGCTTTACGGAAAGATTTGTATCCTGACAATAAATAAACGTCACAGTTTTTTTTTTTTTTAACTATACACTTGTGTCTGTGATCTGGGTGTTTTTTAAGATATTGATCTCTATAGTTTTTAAATCCTGAAGTTTTTTTTTTTTGTTGTTGTTCAAAGCAACAGGCGATTTTGCATCCAAGTATATTATATCCAATGAGAGCTTGTTTTTAAGGTTTAGCTGCTCAAATAATCCAAAAAGCAAAGTAGACCTCTCAGCCTTATTTTAATACGCAAAATGTACTGATGAAGTAATGTTTTTATTTAGACCAGCAGTTAATTTAGACTCTGCTCTCAGGCTCTGTCTAAAAAAAAAATCAAGTTATACATTATTTAAGTAAGGATCTAATGATGATTTACATTCCATGTTTTTCCACACACAAGTCAAATACGTAGTTCTAATAAAGAATAAAGCAGCCGTTCTCAAAATTAGTCCTAATGTGCTGCAAAGCTCGCAGGAAATTTTTATTTGGAAAAACTCCTCCAGTAGTCAAATACATTTTTCTCTTTTCAGGTTTTCTACTTGAAAGAATGGTTTCATACCATGTGCTGGAAATGTATCCATAAAGGTAACTGAACTTCAGTCATTATAACAATGCAAACATACAGTAAGTCACACATTACATTACCCATGACAGGAACTTTAGTTTTTCCTGAATTTAAATCATAAATGAAGACAGTAAAAACATGTCAGCTGAATTTTGATTTAAAGCAACTACAATGAATTGTTATTCTGGTGTCTGGTGATCTTTCTTCTTGTGACCAAGATTTTACAAATAATTAATTCTTAATACATCTTTAGTGATTAAAAATGATATTAATAATACAGAATCAAAATGTATTTGTATTCACTAGCACCCGCTGAGTTTCAGTCAAATCTTTGAAATCACAGTTTAGAAATGATAACAAAATCAGGTAATAATGACAATAATAAGATAGAAGAGAAAAGGAGAAAAACAACAGCAACAACAACAACAACAACAAAAAACAGACAATTCTGACCTTCATCTAAATCTTAATATTAATATTCTTTATTATGACCTTGCTCCTATTTTCCTCTCGTCCCCGGGTATTCTGCCCCATTACAAGCCGTTACCACAACATATAATGTCAAAAATAAAATGCTTCCCGTTAACTGGCTGATGTATTCTGTAGGTCACAGCAGTTAAAAAGTCCCTGCAGTAACTTAAACTTCAGATTGAGAAACATTCCATCATCTTTTCAACACATTCAGCTCTAGTCTGAGAGCCGTTGATCCAGAGATCATCATAATTTCACCGTATGGTTTCATAGAAAATGTCCAAACACATCAATTGATTTAAAGTCTCAGTTATATTTTAATGTTTCTAAATTAATTTTCTAAGTGTTGAATAAAAAAGGTTTAAACATGACAAAATACAAACGTATCTGGGATACAGACAGCATTTATTTTGATAGACAAATGTCTCAGTTTTGTTTTAAAAAAGCAGCCCTTTTTCTAAAAAAGAAAAATAATAATAAATAAAACAAAGATCAAGTATTTCAAATTGCATCAAATTCACAGGAAACTATCTGATGTTTCCATTAAAGCCAACTTTAAGATTACATTTCAAACTAAATCATTTAATCAGATTTCCTCAATCAGCACAATTTCAGTCATCATTAACAATCGCCTTAATAACAAATAAAATAATATCAATATAATCTCCTGAAGTTGAGAGTCAGTTTTAGGTGAAATGCCCCTTTAAAGCAATAAAACTAGACAGAGGTCAGAGCGATTGCACTTGACTATGGATAATGAAACAAAGCTCTTCAGTGCATGAATTATTTAATACAAATAATATTTAAATCTGTAAACATTGAGCAAACGTGTTTTAAACCAGCAGGTTTTTTTTGTTCCAACTTCTTGCTGACACATCAGTCACCTCTGTTGCTTCAATAGATAAATAACTTAAACTAAACATTCAGTGACTGTTTCATTCAAATTAAGGCCCGTTTTTTCTGCTACTCTGGGGCGTACCCACCAAACGCGATGAACGCGATTCAATCGCGCGACAAATGAAATCGCGTCGCGCTAGACGCTCCAGTTTTGACGCCGGTCCAATATGCCAAAAAACGCCTCATCACGGCATCGCGTCACCGCGTCGCGCGACGAGCCCGCCCAAACAACAACATTTCTTCCCGCCATTTCATTCTCTCGTCGATCATGGCTGAGATAACCACCATCGCTGCACTGTATCTACTCTGGAGAAGTTCCCAGCTTCGTCTGCGGGCTAGGCGCCGACGTCGGTTCTGGGTGCATGCTACCCTACGGAGGCGGCGTGAGCTCGGCGAGTTCCACCGTCTCCTGCAGGAGCTGCGCCTGGACGACGGGAGGGAGGGAACACCAGGACGTCCGTACGTCAGCACGTCGGTGACGATCTCAACGCTGATAGGCTGTCGCGGCGCGTCTTCACGCGAATTCGCCGCAAAAGTTCAATTATTTCAACTCGAGCGATGGCGCGATGGCGCGATGAAGCGATTTTTCGCGTCCATCGCGTCCATCGCGCCGCGCTATCGCGTCCATCGCGTCGCCCGGCGCGATGAAGCGTCTAATCGCGTCTTTGCATTGACTTTACATGTAATCTTGTCGCGCGATGAAGTTTCATCGCGTTTGGTGGGTACGCCCTTCAAATATTGTCACAAGTCACAAGCTACAATAAACAACAACAGAAAATTAGTTTCATTCCAGAACCAAAGACCAGCATCTGATGATCAAAATGAGTCAAACATGTGTTCAACCAACCAAGATACTCCAAAAACCAGATGAAACCCAACCAGGAAACTAGATCACAACCAGGATAGTTTAAAAACCAGATGACAACCAGGATACTCCAAAAACCAGATGGCGAGGATACTCCAAAAGCCAGATGACAACCAGGATACTCCGAAAACCAGATGACAACCAGGATACTCTAAAGACCAGACGACAACCAGGATACCCCGAAAACCAGATGACAACCAGGATACTGCAAAAACCAGATGACAACCAGGATACTCTGACACCCAGATCATTACCAGGACACTCAAAATACCTGATCAGAACCAAGATACTAAAAAACCAGATCATAACCATGACACTTCAAAAACCTGATTGTAGCCAAGATACTACCATAAAGGATCACTACCAGGATCATCCAAAACCACGTCATAACCAGTATACTCTAAGAACCAGAGCTTAAGAAGGATACTCCAAAAACCTGTTCGTAAACAGGATACCCCAAAAATCTGATTAGAACAAGGATACTGCCAATAAGAATCCAGGCAGTGTCCAGTGAAAGAGGACCTTCTCAGCTCTTGTTTCTTCTTTCATTTTCCAGAGAAGATTACATATCATCAGTATGTTCAAAAATCCTCCTGTAAATAATTTGATAATATTTTGGTGCATGTAGGGGTTTAGGTGAGACAACTACCAGGCTAAAAAAAAAAAAAAAAAAAACTAAAGTCCTGTCAGCTGGACACTGAGGAAGGTTTGTCAGCGTGACTGTGAACTTTGACATCTTCAACGTTTGCTTTTCTCGCAAAAGCTTTTGCAACTGTCTGTATGTATCAGCATTATGATCCTATGGCTTGTTCAGGTTTTCATTGTGCAGAGCTAAAAGGGTACATGGCTTATTCTTCCTCTTCTGTGTCTCACTGACGTAACAGGCTCCTTTCAAACACCACCTGAACAACCACCACAACATGCTCTGTAAGGCTGCTTGTTCCCTTCCATTCATGTTTCATTCACAAATATTAGTAAAAACAATATGCATACTTAGCAGTGCCAGCAGTCATTCATATTGATAGAGCTGAAGTAATGAGAAGTCATTAGGAAACAACGTGTCAGCAGAGCAGTGCTGGACAATGGAGTGCTGGGGTGCTTTGCAGCGTTTTCCACACCCAGTGTGAAAGCTTACAGGCTGTAGTTGTGGAGTCCGCCGTTTTGTACCGGTGTTGCTTTTACTGTGACCATCCTTTGAATATAAGGAAATTAAATTCAATGGAAAGAGCCTGTTGTTGACAAATGGTGATGCAAAAGCTTAGCTATGACCTCTGACCTCCCAAAACATCTATTATGTAGGAAACTTCACTTACCACTAGAGAAAACAGAGACCAGAGAGCTGAACAGAAATACACCTGACTCATCTTTAGCACAATATTGCATCTGTGCTACTGAACTGTCACACTTTCATTTTCCTGCATTAATGTCATGTAATAATGAGTTTAAAATTAAGAGACACGTTCACCCCAGCCTGCTGCTGAAACCAGGAAATGCATCTTCTTATTTCATATGAATCATATTTACATTACAAGTTTTCTGGTTTGAAGTATTAAACAGTTGTCTGGTGCTGCCACCCTCTCTTTCAGAGGAAGTACGACCTTTCAGCTTAAAAGTAAGATTTTTTTAAAAAGTGTTTGTCGCGAGAAAACGCTCGGATTTCTTTTTTTTTGTATATCAGCACCACATGATGACTTTTCTACATTTCTTTGTGGTTGGTTTTTGTGTTGTTCAGGAAGAATAACAAGAAATCGTATTTGAACTGACCCACAGTCAGTTCCTTATCATCTTCACATGTATATGAGCAAGAAAATGATCAGCAAAATAAAGTGAATATGTTGAAGCAGAATTATCCCAAGCTGAAGTGAAGTTCTGCTGCACCACCAGTCAATAAAAAGATTTTAAAAAAGCCTCCAGTCGGCTGTCTTGGGGCAAAAACATCATCTGACTCGTTGTTCTTCATGAAAATCATCCTTAATAGTGGTAAGAGTTGTATTGAGAAAACAAAGAAGAAGAGGAATGAAGAAAAGAATGATCGAGGTAAGAGGGAGGGACAGGAAAGAGGCTTCTGAGCTGGAGGACAGAAGGACATCAGATCCAGAGGACTCCAGATGAGTATTTGGGTTAGTAAATGTTCTGCTACCTTCATGTTCATGTGTGACGTTTTATCAGCTGCAGTGGCAGAGCAGCAGTCCAGCAACCAGGGGGAGCAGGTTGAGCAGCAAGAGCCACAGCGTGATGGCCAAACCTGGAGAGCTGGAGCACGGGTCTAAAAATGTCAAAGGAAAATTAACAGTTGGGAGGAGAAAGAGAAAATGAAGTAATTAGTTTGAATTCATAAATAATTCTTGTAATTATTATTATTATTATAACAAAAGAAAAATGTGTTAAAACACATGAAAAATGTAAAAAAAGAAGAAAATTAAATAAATGCATGGGAAACACTGGTGTGTGAAGAGAATGACAGGGAGAAAGAGTACTATGTGTGGAAATGAATGAACTGAACGTTATTTATTCAATATTTATTTCAAAATCGCGTTGAAAAAAATAAATTTGTGGCACTCTGTGTTGATTCTGTGGCGCTGCGCCACACATTGGTCTAACACTGAAACACTGGAGTAGTTATGGAGCTTTATTTATAAATAACTTGAGATGAATTGTGTTCACTTTTCCTATTTTTGGATTATTATTGCACAGTTTATACATCTGTTTACAGATGTTTCCTTGTTGGTGACATGTTCATTCATTCACCTCCAAATAAACATCTGAATAGCAGCTTCAGGTCGCTGAACACTTCAATGTATCAATTATTAAATTATATTGTAACAGTTAATAAAAAAATAAATAATAATAAAATTAATGAAATCAATTAAATACATTTAAAACAAACATAATGTAGAATATGAGGACGGCGGACACTGACCAATGGGGTTACTCCTGGAGGCATTGATAGGCGGGAGCTGGTGTGGGAGGGGGCAGTCGTCACAGAAGTCTGTGCAGGCGGGGCACATCAGGACACCATTGTAAACCCAGTCATTGATTCGCACGCTGACACTCAGCTGCTGCCCTTTACGGACACAGAGGAAGGAGCGGTCCTGAACATACACCGTCAGGCCCTGAGCCGAGCACCACACCTGAAGACGACAACATCATGCCCGGAACAGCGTTTTAACAATCAGACGACTTGGCCAGTGTGAAAACATCACAGGCAGATTGAACTTTATTAACACACCTTGTAGCATCCAGAGCCCCAGTCAGGGTACGTCATCTTCCTGGTGCACTGCTCCATGATGAATGCTGACTTCTGGTACAGACACACAGAATCCGGTCCATACTGCTCTGCTCCATAATTCCTCCACCAGTCTGAACGAACATGCACACATGCACACACGCACATTGTATATTGGTATGTGTGTTGCATGAAGCAGCTCAAATGTCATTGTGCTGTGCAACTGTGTTGTAAGAATGACAAATAAAATAAAGAAAAAAGAGGGACGGATAGATGAAGTTTGTAGCTGGACTTGAACTGTTTCTAAATTACCCTTCAAGATGACCATTTCAATTAGTTAATGCTAATCACAAATGCTAAACGCTAACATGCTGGCTATTGTTATGATCATAGCAATTGCTGAAGAGTTCTGTTAAAGTGGTAAAATACAGTTAAACTTCTTATGAACATTTGTGAATTTGAGAGGCTGAGATACACTATATTGGGGGGGGGATTAGCTTAGGAGGTAGAGCGGGTTGGCTGGCAACGGCAAGATTGCCGGTTCGATCCCTGGCTCCTCATAGCTGAGTGCCTGGTGTCCCTGAGCAAGACACCTCACCCTAATTGCTCCTGACGAGCTGGCTGTCACCCTGCGTGGTTGACTCCGCCGTCGGTGTGTGAATGTGTGTATGAATGGGTGAATGTCAGTCATTGATGTAAAGCGCTTTGGATAAACTTTGGATAAACTCATACTTGCATATGAACTTAAGTGGCATCCCATTCTCATCCATAGGGTTTAATATGACGTCGGTCCACCCTTTGCAGCTATAACAGCTTCAACTCTTCTGGAAGGCTTTCCACAAGGTTTAGGAGTGTGTTTATGGGAATCTTTTACCATTCTTCCAGAAGTGTATTTGTGAGGTCATATACTGATGTTGGACAGGAAGGCCTGGCTCTCAGTCTCCACTCTAATTCATCCCAAAGGTGTTCTATCGGGTTGAGGTCAGGCCAGTCAAGTTCATCCACACCAAACTCTCTCATCCATGTCTTTATGGACCTTGCTTTGTTCACTGGTGCACAGTCATGTTGGAACAGGAAGGGGCCGTCCCCAAACTGTTCCACAAAGTTGGGAGCATGGAATTGTCCAACATCTCTTGGTTTACTGAAGCATTCAGAGTTCCTTTCAAAGGAACTAAGGGGCCAAGCCCAGCTCCTAAAAAAACAACCCTACACCATAATCCCCCTCCACCAAACTTTACATGTGGCACAATGCAATCAGACAAGTACCGTTGTCCTGGCAACCGCCAAACCCAGACTCGTCCATCGGATTGCCAGATGGAGAAGCGTGATTGGTCACTCCAGAGAACGTCTCCACTGCTCTAGAGTCCAGTGGCGGCGTGCTTTACACCACTGCATCCGACGCTTTGCATTGCACTTGCTGATGTATGGCTTGGATGCAGCTGATCGCCATGGAAACCCATTCCATGAAGCTCTCTATGCTGTTCTTGAGCTAATCTGAAGGCCACATGAAGTTTGGAGGTCTGTAGCGATTGACTCTGCAGAAAGTTGGTGACCTGTGCACACTATGTGTCTCAGCATCCGCTGACCCCACTCTGTCATTTTACGTGGTCTACCACTTCTAGGCTGAGTTGCTGTTGCTCCCAATCTCTTCCATTTTGTTATAATACCACTGAGAGGGTCAGGGCTACTCTTCACTCACTGACTCCTCTCTACAGACTAATCCGAGGGGGCCAAATACTTTGATTCACGTCCAAATCTTGACATTAAGTGCAATCAACAACACTACTAAATACTCAGAGGGATTGGTTTCCCGCTTCTCATCATGTGTTTGAGTCTCAGCCACAAACACATTAGCCTTCACCACATCACATGAGGTAGTTGATGTTGAGCACACTGAGACCTTAACAACATGGTGTTGCAGTAACAGCAGAGTGAGGATCACCTGGCTGGTTCTCAGACACTCTGCAGTATGAGTTCCTCTGATATTCTCCACTGAGATGCCAACTGAATTCCTGACTGAAGGGACAATAGTCGGCGATCTCCACAGCGCCGCCGAACATTGACAGCTGATCAGAAGACACTTCCGGGATCCCCTCAAAGTACTGACACACAGAAGATACAGATTACTAGTACTATAGTAGAACACATTAAGTAGATTAGAGTCGAGATGAAATAATTCCCACATTCATCAATAAATTCATCCAAAAAACAACAATAATAAGGGATTCATTTTCTGTGGTAAAAATACACACATTCCCCAGTTCCAGCAATATTTACAATAACTGATAGTAAATTGATTTTTATTTTTTTTTATTTTTACGTCATCAACATCCACCCGTAAGATATACAGGCATAACCTCGATATTGCTAATTAGCTTTACATGCATGTTTGTTTATATAAGAACGTCACCATCATTTCATCAAACATGATTAAGATTAAACAGCAGGCCCCCCATATCAGTTTTGGTTGTGTGGTTTAATTTCATTTATGTATTTTCCACCTTCCATTCCCAATGTCTGAACATTCTGTCATGATAATGACATTTCATGGGTTAAAGGAAATAAAACAAACACAGTCTACATCAGCCATCTGTGAAAGGTGGCATTTTCTGTTTTGGTTCCAGAAAATATTTTTTTTTATTAAAAACTTTTGAAATGGTCTCATTAGATCAGGATGTGTGTACCTGGTACTCCAGCGGCAGCTCCTGTGGGTATTTCTGCAGGTTGCAGACGGCCACAGCTAGCTGGTCCTGTCTGCAGGTCAGCTGCAAAGGAGATGCTCTCACTGTGTCGCAGTATGGAGTCACAGAGTGTCGTCTGAAACCACAAATACAAAGCAAACACTATTGGGAAGTTTTATATGTTATATTTTTAAACTCCAGTAAAGTTTCGTCATTTTAAAGGTTATAAAGATGAAAACTAGATTAAAAATAAATGAATATAAATAAATAAAATAATTAAGCAAAGATGTAGATCAAAACTCTTTGTGTTTTCTCTCCATGTGTATTTTATATCTTTCCGGGACTTCACTGAACCATATCATATATTATTTTTTAATCCAACAGAGTGAGACATCTTCTCTCAAGTAGATCACATCCTTTTCCAGAGGAGAGGTGGGGAAAGTAATTGAAGAGACACATTAGCATACTGAAAGGCACCCTATATGATATCAATAATTTAAAATACTCCATTTTATGGTTTTAAATCAGGAATTTAGTATTTGGATCAAGTAGGTCATTACAATTAATGTGTCAGATTATGTACAGCTGTTTCAATGTCTCAGATACATATTTCATATCCATTTAGGTAAATACATATTTATAGGAAGTAAATAAAGTACCTGGATCAAGGTCCAGACCAGGAGTCTGTTTGGAGCTTAAACCAAGTACAGTGAATATTTGTGATCATATAGTGAGTATCATTACTATTATTATGACCTCTGTCTCTGTCTGTCCATCCAAAACTTGCAGCTCTTCATTACGAAGTCGCAGCCGAGGCCACGGCCCCAGTCCAGCCTCTGAGCCAGGCTGTAGTTGGCTCGGTACCAGCCGCTGTCCTCCATGATAGCCAGCGTCAGCCGAGAAAAAACCCGGTTCTGTGTGTGAGAACCTGTCATCGCCTCGTTCTGAGGAAACAAGAGGTAATCATTTAAAAAAAAGAAAAGAAAACATGGAGATATCTAGGGTGGCCCCGAAGGGCAAATGACAACCCCAAAAAGAAAACCACAACCACAAATAGAAAAACAAAACGACATTAACAAAAACACAACCACAAAAAGAAACACACAACATTAACAAAAACAACCTCAATAAAAAAACAACCCCAAAAAGAAAAACACAACAACATTAACAAAAAGAAAAACACAACCCCAAAAAGAAAAACACAACATTAACAAAAACACAACCACAAAAAGAAAAACACAACAACATTAACAAAAACACAACGCCAAAAAGAAAAACTCAACAACATTAACAAAAACACAACGCCAAAAAGAAAAACTCAACAACATTAACAAAAACACAACGCCAAAAAGAAAAACTCAACAACATTAACAAAAGCATAACTACATTAACAAAAACACAACGCCAGAAAGAAAAACTCAACAACATTAACAAACACACGACAAAAATAAAAATCGCGGATTGTGGAGATTTGCAGTCCCAGTAGTTCCGTTGACCGGACCTGAGGGGTATTCCATCAAACTCGCTAAGCGCAAAGCCGGGCTAATTTCGATAAGCCTCGCTACCTTTAGCGAGAGTTGCGTTCCATCAACGTGACTTGAGGCACTCTCCGCTAAGTAACCATGGGAATTTATCCGACCAAACTAACCTGCCCCGGGGCAGGCTAACCATCAGGCTTACTTTAGCGGGGGTTTCAGAGAAGTCCGTCTGTCGGAAACAACTGTACCAGCAGAAGGTTCCGCCAAGCCTAGTCCTCGTGATTTTGTCACGTGAAAGAGCAAAAATGACCAAAATTACATATATGAAGTACAAACAGACTATATTTTCATCAAGCGTCTAAGAATACATGCTTGCAATTAAAAAAATATGAATAAATCATTTATTTTCTTTAACACCGACTGGCCATATCATTGTCTAAAGCCCCCAGTTGGGTGAGTGGTGATGCTCCTGCCCCCGAACATGGGCATCCCAGGTTCACATCCCAGCGAGGACATCTCATGTGTGTTTTTATTTTTTGCCTGTATAATTGTCTTTAGATCAGAGAATTAGACCAACATTTTACCTTAACTATGATAAATATGTCATACAATTTCCCCAAAACCCAAATATAACTTGCAAAAAACATGATAGGCATAAAGATGTTATTATTAATAGCATGTTATAGATCCCAATGACAAAGGCAATGCTGCATGCAATTGTCAGCCACATAAATTCCTTTCAGGTGAGTTCATTAATAGGTTCATTGAATGTGTTCATTGAATTGTTGAGATAAATGAGTTGGTCAATGTAGATGCATTTACTAGGCCTATCTAAAAAAAAAGAGAGAGAGAGAGAGAGAGAGAGAGAGAGAGAGAGAGAGAGAGAGAGAGAGAGAGAGAGAGAGAGAGAGAGTGTTCCAGCCAAAGAAAGAAGTTTCACAAATTCCCATGGTCTGGAATTGAACCGTGGCCGGCCAAGTGCAAAGCCGGCGCGTTACCTCTACACTATCCTCACGTTCGAGGAATCGTGATCAGTGTTATATTAGAACATGTTACTCTTGACGGTACTTCCGTATTTAATCGCTCGGCAATTCTTGCCCAAGCAGCCTCGCGATTTTTATTTATCACTACAGTATTCCCTTTATTGGTTATGATGGGTTTGTACTCCTCATACAGTTCCATCAATATTTTTTGCTCTGGTCTTTTCTGCCATTTTCTCGATGATTCGACATTCACGGTTCTGGTCTGGCTTCATATCCCGTGAACGGCGTAACACACAACAACGTTAACCTGGCTTGAATTAGCCTCAACAAGGCGCGGCTGAAATGCGTTAATGGAATGGGTTTAGCCCCAGTGGAAGTTGTGGAAGTTGGCGTTAGTTCTAACCAGGCTTAACCAGGTAAGCGCCGCCTTAATTAGCGAGTTTGGTGGAATACCCCTCTGAAGTCCACCTAGACCCGATCGGGATCATTGAAAATAAACAGTCATCCAGCAGTGACAACAATGTAGTGATCTTTTCATTATTGAAAGAAGAAAATGAAAATGAATGGATGAATGAAGCTACGCAACGATCCTGCTAACTGCTGGATGACTTAATTTTCAACGATCCCGGTCGGGTCCATGTGAACTTCAGGAGATCATGGGTCCAGTACTTTTGGGAGCGCACATCAGAAAGAAGACCACCGATCTCCACGATCCAACTGCTGCGCTGCTCTTTTTCGTTTTTTATGAAGTGAGTCGATCACAGAATCTCCCTCCATGCTGATGAATTTCCGCAACGAATATGCATTAAAAAACGCATTGGACTCAGTGTGCGAAGTTTCTGTGCGTAACGAAGTTTGTCATTTGACAGACGAAAAAAAACAAATGTGAAACAATGACTCTGGTGATTTCTCTGCGTGAGAAATACCTGTGTGGCGTAAAGCAGCCGTTCCCACCTGTTAAAAATATGGACGAGCTCCGTCCAATCAGCAATGATGTGTCATCATAGCAAGTACCTACCCTTTCTGGTAGGAGTTAATGTGGTTGTGTTTTGTGAATGTCGTGTTTTTTGTGGGGGGGGGGGGGGAGCGTGAGAGTTGTAAATATTCAAAATCTGAGAGCCCTTGATCCGCCGGACTTGCCGACTGGGACTTTAATGTTGTTGCGTTTTTCTTTTTGTCATCGTTGTGTTTTTGTTTATGCCGTTGTGTTTTTCTTTTTGGGGTTGTGTTTTTGTTAATGTCGTTGTGTTTTTCTTTTGTCGTGTTTTTGTTAATGTTGAGTTTTTCTTTTTGTAGTTGTGTTTTTGTTAATGTTGTGTTTTTGTTTATGCTGTTGTGTTTTTCTTTTTGTCATTGTGTTTTTGTTAATGTTGTTGTGTTTTTGTTAATGTGGTTGTGTTTTTCTTTTGGGGTTGTGTTTTTCTTTTTGTCGTTTGCCCTTCAGGGCCACCGTAGTCATCGGAATAGTTCACAAACACATAGAGATTACCTCCAACAGTCGCTTCTCCCAATGGTTCAGTTCAGTTCCCGTCCCTCCCTGGTTCTCCAGCTCCATCCCCTCCAGGATGGGACAGTTAAAATGTCTCCTTGCCTCCTCCTGGAACCAAAGAGCTCAGTCAAATACTAACAACTGTGTTTACAGCTAAACGAAGGCAGCAACTTTTGATTATTTTGGTTAGCGATGAATCTGCAGATTGTTTTCTCCATTACTTGTTTAGTTTATGAACCATTACAAAACAGGTAAGTTATAATTTCCCAGAGCTCAAGGAGATGTGTCTAGGGCTGGGACGACTCGTATGTACCCGACGTAATCGACTACATAAATACTTCGACACGAAGTTGTTTGCGTCGACGCGTCGTCCCAAACAACTAGATTAACTCTTGTCCCACACTCCAGTCCAGTGGTGGCGCTAAGTTTCCCGCTGGCCTGGCCCGCTAACGGCCTGAATTTTTGTTTTTCTAAAATAATATGAACAGACAATTGTAGACGCCAGACGTGAGCAGTGCGCTAACAAGCTATTGCTAGGCTCGTTCGAGATGAGCCAGGCCTAGTGTAGTGTAGGTAGAATAAAAACACACATTTTGAGCAGAGACAGATTTTTGATTCTGGTGACAATTTCTCACCACAACTCGGGGAGTGACCAGGACGTGGACTTGGTGTCGGACCATCACCCCTCCTCTGATGTCCCAGAGCCTGCTGACCCTCCTGATCACCGCCTCGCTCCACTGGTACAAACCCAGGCTGACACACACACACACACACACACACACACACACACACACACACACACACACACACACACACACACACACACACACACACACACACACACACACAGTATATTGGTATGTGTGTTGCATGAAGCAGCTCAAATTTCATTACAAAATAGACCATTACATCACTGATGTATCATTGAGTGATAAACTTGTGATTTCATCAGACCAATCGTTCTGTTTAATGGCTGCATTTTGCTTTAAATGACTTCTTCTACAACAATATTCTATAAAAATGAAGATCAGATTTTTTTGCATTCCTGTTCCGACATCCTACGGCACAAGAAGGATTGATTTCCAAAGACATTTCCGTTTTAACTTGTTTACGCCGTTTTCCTGCTGCTACAATGCACATGCAACTGCAGTGATGTTAACGTGACGTCCACTCCAAATTGGTCTATTAACTGGGGGAATCAGAAACCTGTCTCTAATAAAAGCTTGTTCCAGGTAAAGGCCTGGTTTTCTCTTCAACAGACCTTTTTCTCACTTGTCTCTTAGGGCTTTCCACAAATATATTATTTATTTTATCCCTAGATATTAACTTCTGCAGTTATATTTCAGATTCTAATGTTTTTCTTTCTATACATATTTAATGAGAATTGTAGCAGGAAGCCAGAGATCTAAGATTTTCATTGCCAGCAATCGTGACACAAAAAGTGTATTCACCTTTCGTTGAAGGCAGGCAGGCCGCTGGTGAACCGAGGAGTCAGGGGTTTGCCCTCATCATCATGGTAGAATGCAAACAGACCAGCTGAGAACCCCTGGTGGACAAAAGCAGAACAGCACTTAATTTCCCTCACATTGTTGAAATTAAACATACTTGAACTTAGGGAGGTTTTGCATGGAGTATTTTCACAGTGTGGTATTAAAGGTCCTATATTATGAAAAACAGGTTTTCTCTGGTCTCTGAGCCTGTCAACCCCCAGAATCAGGAAAACAAGCAGCCCACCCACTGGTACAACGGCGCTCCTACGGGCTGTTCAGATTCAGCTCCCGTCGTTACGTAACGAATGGAGTCATTTACATAGACCGAACTCCTCTGCGCAATGATAGGCGATATCCGAGAGGGGGCGTTTATCACCGAGGTGAAGTTCGGTGTGTCCTGCGGTGAGACAGCAGTGAGATAGCGGCGTTTCACAATGTTGTCGCTCAGAGCTGGACACGCAGGTGGCTCTGTTGTTGGTTGTACAAATCAACATAAGTGCTTATATTCTGTCCCAGCTACAGAAGAACAGGGGGTCAGTACAAAGCTGGCTTTGCCTCGACACTGACCCTCGTAAAAGGATCTGTCCCAACCAAAGTGGACCCAGCAACTTCACCTGAGACACATAGGCGAGCCATAGCAATACATCCACTGTAAACATTAGCGCATGCTACCGCTAGCATAAGCGCCATCGTCTCCATCTCTCTTCAAGTAAGCGATGACAGACGGAGCTCATTAGCATTTAAAGGTGCAGGCACAGAAACAACCTGTTCTCAGGAGAGCTCATTTGAGCAACTTTTAGACAGCTGAAATTCAGGACCATGGATGGGTTTTTGGGCAATGCATATGGAATACAGTGTTGTTGGACCTCTGACAGCTATGTGGGATTGAGGGAAAAAGTATAATATGGAACCTTTAATACTTAAAGGAGCTGAATCTACTTCCACCTCTGGGCGGCCGAGCTAAGAGCTAACAAGCTCTTCTCCACCCTCATTAACTCTTTATTTACTAGCACAACATGTTTCCAGCTGGCTAGCATGTTAGCAGTTAGCTCACCAGCTTTAATGAATAAGAAGAAGATCATTCTTAGTCAGTACTTGTATGAAGTTGCAGAGCAAGTGAAAAACCTTAACTTCATCTAAAATATAGTGAGGTCGTTACACTAAGATTTCTTTACAGTTAGGAATCCATGTATAACAATCAGGAAGATGTCATTGTACTGACCAGAGCGTGGATGATCTCATGTTTCACAGTGGAGAGCATCCCTTCAAACTCCTGAGGCTGAGAGGATATCATAGTAGGACACAGGTTGGCATAACCTGCTATGGGTCTGCAGGACACACAGGGATAGGAATCACAGAGTAAAAATACATTTGTAGCTTCACAATGCAATCAGTGCAGTTAGAACTTCCTGTCATTCATTCTGATGCTTGTATTTTGGTTGCCCTGAAGGAAACGGTTTTGTGATAAAGGTTACAACGTAAAACAGACAACTTGAATGAAATGGGCAACCACATAAGGTCAATAGTGCTTATTATTAGGGTGCCCCTAAATGCACACCAGAGTTGGGGTAACATTCCTTTGATGTTCATGAAATGTGTTGGAATCATTGCTCATCATCTTTACGAACCTTCCTACGGTGATTTCAAGGCAATTTTACCTCACTTACTATGAGGCAATAATTTAAAGACAGTCACCTAAGATACATTACCAAACCATACTGACAGTTGGAAACATGAACATAATGGCATTTTCAAGTGTCGTCATTCCCACCTGTCCAGCTCTGCCTCCAGCTGGCAGTAAGCAGCATAGGCCACTATGTTTTCCTGTCCACAGCGCTCCGTGGTGATGCCGCTGACGTAGAGCACAAAGTCGGACCCTTCCACTCCGGGGCCATCTGGAGGCCCCAGGGGGCCACAAGACTTTCCTGATTCACTGCATACCTTGCATTGCTTGGGGTGAGAAACACAAGACAAGAGTGAGCAAAGAGAATCTTGACATAATAATCTGGGAGGGTATCATGACAAGTCAGTATGTGAACAGCATGGTGTATTTAGTGTGCAGTAGTGGACAGCATGGTGTATTAGTGTATGTGGAGGTGTACAATGTAGTGAACAGAATGGTGTATGTAGTGTATGGCATAGTTTACAGCACGGTATACGTCGAAAATCTGGATCAAGTGAATAAAAAATTGGGGCCACAGTTGATGGTAACTTGGCTATTTAAAAATCTTGGGTTTGTGGAGGATGTCCTATGTAGCACAAGTGATGATTCGTTCTGACCAAACATTGGTCTGCAATGTTTCAACTCCACCTGCTCGTATGGATACCAAAACAAACCCACCAGGAACCAGGAACTATACACAACTTTTGCTAATGGAAAACCAAAGTGGGGCGATTCAAGCCATACCATGCAGTATAAATGCAGCATTTGGCAGTCTCTCCTTTCCTGTGGTGATCATCACGGATCAATCTTAGGTCTCCTTTTGTTCTCTTTGTATATTCTATGCTTCGGTTTCTTTATGTTGTGGTTATAAGAAAGCCATAAAAGCCAATTATTTCTACTGTCTGTGTGTGTATTAATTGCATCGCATTTTGTAACATCTAATCTCGAATGATTCTATTTATATAGAACTAAATTATTCGGGAAATGTTCGTGTCATGTCTTCAAACTTTTGACCACCTAACAAGCAGTTATGGCAATAAGTGCAGCAACTTTATTAACAAACTAGAAAAGTGAAGGTTTTTATTTTGTTTGTTATTACATTATCCATCAAATGCTGCCCTTCCTGACCTGCAGGTGGTGTTGTGGTACAACAACAGGGCCACACCGCGTGACGTCTGCACAGGCGTCCTGGCAGTAACGATGCGGGTCATCTCTCTTCCTCAGGTACTGGTTGGTTGCACATTGTCTGAGACAACAAAAACAAGCACTGACGTTAATTAACTCAACTAATCATAGTTTGAGGACAAATATGATACAAACAAATGATTTCATCATGGGGACAAACACTTATAAAAGTCTTGCACCTTAAAGAAGTGCCAAATATTACACCAAGTAGAGGATTGTAAAGGCCTCTTGACATCCACTTTCTCAACTAGCAGCAAAGAATCCCAAAAGATGGGCTCAAAGTCTGAACGTCAGCAACATTTTTAGTGTAATGAGTTGTGTTAGAGTGCTTCAGGAGCAGCTATGGGTCAAACCAGCAAGATTGTATTCTAATTGTAAATCTTTCAAGAATAAAATAGTAAATTTAGAAGTGACATGAATGAATCTGAAAATGTAAAACAATATATTAAATAAAACTGCAACAACATTTTATCATTTCTACATAGGCAAGGCAAAGCAATATTATTTGTATGGCACCTTTCAACAACAAGGCAATTCAGTGCCTTACAGTGCTTTACATAAAAACAAAAACATTGGATAAACAAAATGTAAATAAATAAAAACAAGAATTTAAAAGCAATAGAAATTCCAGTGCAGTATAAGAAGTTCATAGATAGTATTGTTTACTGAAAGGCTGCAGCAAACAGAAAAATCTTCACTCTTGATTTAGAAGAGCTGAGATTTGCAGCAGACCTGCAGCTTTCTGGAAGGTTGCTCCAGATATGTGGTGTGTAAAACGCTGCCTCTCCATGTTTGGTTCTGACTCTGGGGACACAGAGCAGACCTGTCCCAGACGATCAGAGAGGTCTGTATGGTGCATAGCTAAGCAGAAGATCAGAAATGTATTTTGACCCTCAACCATGCAATGCTTTGTAAACCAACAATAGTATTTTGAAATCAATTATTTGACAGACAGGAAGCCAGTGTAAATATCTGAGGGACATACAGTGGGGAGAACGTAGAAGTATTTGATACACTGCAGATTTTGCAGGTTTTCCCACTTACAAAGCACTCACTTCAACTGTGAGAGACGGAATCTAAAACAAAAATCCAGAAAATCACATTGTATGATTTTTAAGTAATTCATTTGCATTTTATTGCGTGAAATAAGTATTTGATGAATCAGGAAAACAGCGTAATATTTGGTAAAGAAATCTTTGCTTGCTATTACAGAGATCAGACATTTCCTGTAGTTCTTGACTAGGATTTCACACACTGCAGCAGGGATTTTGGCCCACTCCTCCATACAGATCTTCTCCAGATCCTTCAGGTTTCGGGGCTGTTGCCGGGCAGTATGGACTTTCAGCTCCCTCCAGAGATACTCTATTGGGTTCAGGTCTGGAGCCTGGATAGGACACTCCAGGACCTTGACATGCTTCTTCCAGTCTTCTTCTTAGTTGCCCTGGCTGTGTTTCGGGTCATTGTCATGCTGGAAGACCCAGCTACAACCCATCTTCAATGCTCTTACTGAGAGAAGGAGGTTGTTGGCCAACATCTCGCGATATATGGCCCGATCCATCCTCCCCTCAATACGGTGCAGTCACCCGTCCCCTTTGCAGAAAAGCATCCCAAAGAATGATGTTTACACCTCCATGCTTCACAGTTGGGATGGTGTTCTTGGGGTTGTACTCATCCTTCTTCTTCATCCATCACAGCGAGTGGAGTTTAGACCAAAAAGCTCTATTTTTGTCTCATCAGACCACACGACCTTATCCCATTCCTCCCCTGGATCATCCAGATGGTCATTGGCAAACTTCAGACGGGCCTGGACATGCACTGCCTTGAGCAGGAGGTCCTTGCGTGCAGTGCTGGATTTTAATCCATGACGGCATAATGTGTTACTAATGGTTTTCTTTGAGACTGTGGTTCCAGCTCTCTTCAGGTCATTGACCAGGTCCTACCGTGTAGTTCTGGGCTGATCCCTCACCTTCATCATGATCATTGATGCCCCACAAGGTGAGATCTTGCATGGAGCCCCAGGCCAGGGAGATTGACCGTCATCTTGAACTTCTTCTATTTTCTAATAATTGCACCAACAGTTGTTGCCACTAAGCTGATTGCCTATTGTCCTGTAGCCCATCCCAGCCTTGTGCAGGTCTACAATTTTGTCCCTGATGTCCTTACACAGCTCTCTGGTCTTGGTTGTTGTGGAGAGGTTGGAGTCTTGTTTGATTGAGTGTGTGGACAGGTTTCTTTTATACAGGTAACAGGTGCAGTTAATACAGGTAATGAGTGGAGAACAGGAGGGCTTCTTAAAGAAAAACGAACAGGTCTGTAAGAGCCAGAATTCTTATTGGCTGGTAAGTGATCAAATACTTATGTCATGCAATAAAATGCTATATGATATACAGTATATATACAGTATATATATAGTATATACAGTATATATATATCAAATACTTGTTCTCTGTAAATCTCAGCAGGATTTTATATATTTTTTAGGTGATAGTAGGCTGACTTCGTAACTGCTTTAATGTGGCTGTTGAAGTTGAGGTCTGAGTCCATGACTACACCTAAGTTTCTGGCTTGGTTTGTGGTTTTTAGCACAGGAAAAAAGAAGGTGTGTATGAAGTTAGAGACTTTCTTTAGCAAAGTAGCCCATGATATGATGTTATGTAATATGACAGGCAGTCGAGGGGATAGAGGACAGAATATTACACAGCAGGTGATGTTACACTGTCAGCTGTTATAACACAGGATGTCACCTGGACAGACACATGCATAAAGACCCTGAGGCATCTATTTATTTTAAGTAATTTCAATTACATATTTAGACTTCAAATTAAGGCCTTATAATTCTTGAGTCAAACTGTTTTCCTAAAGAAAAAGTCGGTACATAGGCAAGGCATTTTGAAAATTGGTGGATGACGGAAATTACTGGTACTAAACAAATTTGTTCATATGAGGGTTCTTGCTTGAGGCTAGTTTGGCAGTGGAGCCTCATCTGTAGTTTGAAACATAGTGATGATGAGCCACATACCTGCTGAGCAGCACAGGCCCCATCCTGCGCCTCACACTGAAGGCCCTCTGCAGGTAATCGATGGCCCGAGGAAACAGCTTATCCTGAAAAGAAGGAACCACACACAATAAATGGTAATTGGGCCTGCATTTATATGCCACTTTTCTAGTCTTCCGACCACTGACAGTGTTTACACTACATGTCTACAATCACCTATTCATATAACCAATGGAGAGAGGCTTTATTTAGACCAAACCAGAGTGAGGGATCGCTGGAAGTAGAAAGACGTTTTCCATTTGTTTTTTTGTTTCTGTCTAATTTGATTGAAGTATGTTCTGAGGAAAAATTATTAATGTTTGTACATACCATGTTGATAAAATGTGTATTTTTAATAGACATATATAGGTCTATTAAAAAAACTATTGGGAATGGAAATGGAAATTTTTTATCATTCTTCCAGAAGTGTATAAGTGTATTTGTGAGGTCACACACTGATGTTGGACAGTAAGGCCTGACTCTCAGTCTCTAATTCATCCCAAAGGTGTTCTATCGGGTTGAGGTCAGGACTCTGTGCAGGCCAGTCATCCAAGCTCATCCACACCAAACTCTCTCATCCATGTCTTTATGGACATTGCTTTGTGCACTGGTGTACAGTCATGTTGGAACAGGAAGGGGCCGTCCCCAAACTGTTCCACAAAGTTGGGAGCATGGAATTGTCCAACATCTCTTGGTATGCTGAAGCATTCAGAGTTCCTTTCACTGGAACTAAGGGGCCAAGCCCAGCTCCTGGAAAACACCCTACACCATAATCCCCCTCCACCAAACTTTACATGTGGCACAATGCAATCAGACAAGTACCGTTGTCCTGGCAACCACCAAACCCAGACTCGTCCATCAGATTGCCAGATGGAGAAGCGTGATTGGTCACTCCAGAGAACGTCTCCACTGCTCTAGAGTCCAGTGGTGGCGTGCTTTACACCACTGCATCCGACGCTTTGCATTGCACTTGCTAATGTATGGCTTGGATGCAGCTGATCGCCATGGAAACCCATTCCATGAAGCTCTCTACTCACTTTTCTTGAGCTAATCTGAAGGCCACATGAAGTTTGGAGGTCTGTAGAGATTGACTCTGCAGAAAGTTGTCGACCTCTGCCCACTATGTGCCTCAGCATCCGCTGACCCCGCTCTATCATTTTACGTGGTCTACCACTTCTTGGCTGAGTTGCTGTTGCTCCCAATCACTTCCACTTTGTTCTAATCCCACTGACAGTTGACTGGAATATTTAGTAGTGAGGACATTTCACAACTGGACTTGTTGCACAGGTGGCATCCTATCACAGTACCACGCTGGAATTCACTGAACTCCTGAGAGCGACCCATTCTTTCACAAATGTTTGTAGAAACAGTCAACATGCCTATGCTTGCTTTTATACACCCGTGGCCATGGAAGTGATTGGGACACCCGATTTGAATTATTTGGATGGGTGATCTTAAAAGTAGCCTTTCGAGTTTTCTTTTGTGTACATTCCACATTGTTTGCATCCTCATAAAACAATTGCAGCTGATTTGTTTCTAATATTTTAAATCCTGCGTTGTTTAAATACATATTTACCAACTAGTAGTCACCTTCTTCTCTGTATTTCTTGGCACATTACTGCCAACAACTGTAGATAAGGATGACAGTGTGAAACCATTGACATCAACCATGTAAAATGGGGAACCACTCCTACTTCTTCCTCTGTTGCAGTTTGTTTTATGCTTGCAGTAACTGACATACTGACAATGTGAGCAAATCCAAGCTTCAAAATGTCCCTTCAGCAAAGACAAGTCTTCTGACGAGGTTTGCATTTTATTTTTCTGTAACTATAACAACTTTAAGTTTACAGGTGTTCCTCACCTTCACCAGCCTCCTCTTGTCTGCAGGAAGCCTGTGGAGAGAGACCACATCCACTAGAGACAGGAAACACAACTGACACTTGCATACTGTAGTCACAAAATGGGTACAACTCTGGCCTGATTCATAGCCATATTTGTAACGTTGTTGTTGAGCTTGTGCAGTCCTTACTGGTCAACGCTGTAGTCGTAGATGATCTTTATCCTCAGATGAAGGTCTTCAGGGGAGCTTCTCTTCGTCAGGCGTTCAGGCTTCAAGTACACATGATGGACAACCTAAAGAAAACCAGCACACAATCAGACAAATATTCTTTATACACACACACACATACACACACACACACACACACACACACACACACACACATATACAGTGTATATATATGTATGTATGTATGTATATATATAGTGATGACCCCTCCTATCCTTTTGCTTGTCTTGGACATTAACAGCTGATCAGCCCCATCTGAGCCTGATTGTGGCAGTTATAAAAGCTCATCACAGGAACGTGGACCTCTCTCCCTTCTTGCCTTCTCTGTTATACAGCTGTTGCTTCATTTGATTAAGACCCTTTCACACATCCACACATGCAAACATGACAGATCACTGTCCTTCTGTCCTTTCACAATTGTTTGGTTGTTCAGCCAATCCTGATGGTCCACATAATGTCATCTGACTAAATAGAGTATATAATATCTTTTTTTTTTTTTAACATTCTGTTTATTGAATTTTTCCATATTCAAGACAAGTGTTTCAGTGACTTATTGTGAACATATTTTTTTCAACCCGAACCCCCCTCCCGTTCCCTCCCCCCGTTTCCCATTACTGGTATACTGTATATCAAAAATGTACTTACAGTTAATACAAATTATAATACAGTAGGATCAAGACATAGAATAGGTACAAAGAATAAAAATAAAAAAATATATAGAATAAATAAAAATAAATAAATAAATAAAAATAGTGATAATGACAACAAGTAGTAATAAATAGATTAATAATGAGATAGAACAAATGGAGAAAAGTACATAGTTTAAATACATTGATTGAGTATATAATATCTTTCCCTTTGTCGTGTTGGTCAGATGAAGACCCAGTAGATTCAAAACGTTGTCCAACACCAAATAAATTATATTTTTTAGAGCTTCCAAACAACCAATATGCCTCCAATATATTGGAGAGGGGACATCAACAAATTATAACATGATTATCATCATGTCCACCACCAAAAACATTGCACAGAATGAATTTGGCGCATTGTCGTACTAAAATTAAGTTGTTAGCAGTTTTTTTGGTCAGTTAGGGTTTTCAGAGATGGCGCTTTTATTCTGAAGAAATGTAGCCGGAAGTGATATCTTTGTTGTCGCTAGGGGTAACCCAGGCTAAAAGGCGAACGGTTAAACTCACGAATGAATGGTGCACTCAGTGATTTGAATTGAATGTGTCTGACAGATACAGGTATTAAAGTTATTGTCATGAAACACAGTGGATAACGAGAAGACTCATCTTCGATACTCCATAACATTTGAGCATGTTTGCTTTCCAGCTAACTGTACAGCACATCTCATTTTAGTAGTAAGCTGAACATGTTGCATAAAAGCAAGTATTTCGCATCATACGATACTGGGGTTGGCTCTAATGGATGTCAAGTGATACATAATTAAACAAACACGGACACGGTAAAGTGGTTATATCATACAATATAAACAGACGCGTTAATTAGCCCCCCACAGCTAGCGTGCTAGCTAGCTTATCCCGTTCGCTGCCACAGTTGTGCAGCTAGCTAGGTTAGCGTTAGCTTAATGTTCGTAGATATCAACACTCACCTCATCGCGAGACGGGGCTCGGTGTTTGCATGTTCCGTGGCAGCTCACCAACACAGCCAGGATGGAGAAGATGAGGACAGGGCTGAGGAACCAGGACACGGACGGCTTGCCATCCACGCTCAGTCTCGGCTCCATCCTCCGACTAACCCGACGAGCGGGGCTCGACAGCCCGGAGTCAACAGAACCTCCGCCTGTCCGGTCCCTTCGGTGCTCGTTTCATTCATCGCTTGCAGGGTGAATTAGAACATGTTGTCATCCTGCGAAAACATCTGACGGTTGAATATGCGAAGAGACTGCAGTGGATGCAGAAACACCGGCCGGTAAACGGCAGTAAAAAAAATCTCCTGACAGCTGGTTTGTTGCTTGGTGTCACTTGAGGAGAAAACCGGTGCTCCAAAGATCGTCTGTAAAGAAGATGAATCGCTCAGTTTAGCGAAGAGACGAAGAACTTCAAAGATCGTCTAATACCGAAAGGAGTCGCTTACAGTTTGTGCAAAAAGTAATTATCTGCCTAACGTGGCCATTCAGCTGAACACAATGTATTTAGGAAAATTATCCATATGCATTTAGACACAGGTTTGGATGATTTACAAATACTTGATATTTGACCAAGATTGCTCTCAGAACAGTTACTATGGACTACTACCATTAATATGAGTTACATGATAACACATTTATATGCCCACTCCTTACTCAATTTGCATGTTAACTCATAATTTATGATATGGTGGAAAGTAATTAAGTACATTTGCTCAATTTTATACTTAAGTACACATGTATACATGTACTTAACACACAGTGTGTATTAGTACTGTTACTTGCAGTGGATTGTTTTCACAGTGTGTATTAGTACTTATACTTGAAGTGAAGTATTTTCATAGTGAGTATTCGTACTTTTACTTGCAATGGAGTATTTTCACAGTGTGTATTCGTACCTTCACTTGCAGTGGAGTATTTTCAGTCGAGTTTACTGCAGTAAACAACCTGAATACTCCACTGGTTCCCACATTAACTTGACCCGAGACAAGTTGAATGTGATCAGTAAGTGAATACTGAAGCAGATTCTGATGAAAGGCTGCACCGTTTCTGTCTCATTACCTTTATTCTTTTGATCCTATTTGAGTCTGTTCATGAAGTACAAATTGAGTCTGTTAATATCCTGTTCACGGTCGCTGAGACTACTCAAGTTAAATTCTCCTTATCAGTAGTATAAAGCCTTTAGTGTCTCCAGAGCTGATCTGATAAATGTCAGCAAGTGATGTCACCTGAGTCAGTTGAAGACTAGTTAGGAAAGTGAAAGAATACGTAGAAGTGGAGGTAAAAGAATAAATCCGATTCAATCTTAGCAGTTTCTTGCTCATTATTAGCTGCTACTAACATAACACACCAGCTGTCTGTGCATAGGCGCCAGAATTATGTGTAATAAAAGAGAGGATCCTATCACTGGTTCTGCTGCAGTGATTCTTAACTTCTTTAATGAATATGACAATGATGAGTATAATGTTTACCATGTTCACTATCAGAGCTCCATGGTGGTGGAGTGGGTAGCACTGTTGCCTCACAGCGAGAGGGTCCTGGGTTCAGTTCCCAGGTCGGGTTCAGGTCCCTTCTGTGTGGAGTTTGCATGTTCTCTCTGTGTAAACTGGGGACATAAGCTAATTTGCATCCCAGATTTCAAAATTCTCAAATTTCCATGAACATAATTAGTTCTGCAGGTGTTTTGTCATAAACCAACCGAATAGGGCACATTAACATGTTGACCTGATTATGGCGCCACAGAAAAGTCAGAGGACCAATAAAGTTATTACGCTGCAGCACGCCTTGTCTTCAATCTACCCAAATTCTCCCATGTGACCCCCCTCCTCCGTGACCTCCACTGGCTCCCTGTTGCAGCACGCATCCAATTAAAGACGATGGCACTGGCCTTCAGGGCCATCAATGGAACGGCACCCATCTACCTTCAAACACTGTCAAACCTCATGCCCCGAAGCGAGCACTTTGCTCCTCTACTTCAGCTGGCCGGCTGGTACCACCATCGCTGAAATCAAACAAATGTCGCTCAGCAAAGTCCAGACTCTTCTCTGTTCTGGTCCTCAGTGGTGGAACGAACTCCCGACCAATGTCAGGACAGCAGAGTCACTAGCCATCTTCCGAAAAAGGCTCAAGATTCATCTGTTCTGACTTCACCTCGACTCTGCATAGCATGACCCACGAACAAGCCCCCCTCAAAAGATTGAAAAAGAAGCACTTCTATGTTCTTACCTATAGCACTTTGATCATAGCACTGTTGTAGGTATACTTGTGGTTTCTTTCTTTCGACAAATGTACTTATTGTAAAGCATCTGCTAAGTGCCCTAAATGTAAATGTAAATTACAGTCCATCCATCCACACACACACACACTGCTGGCTGAGGATAACATTAAAGGTACCATCTGCCCAACAAGATCTAAAGTATAACAGCAATAATATATTTATATATTATTATATATATAAAATAATAAATAGACCGCAAAACCGTACCACCATGACTGGAAAAATTGTTTTGTCACATACCTGCGTAAGATTCACACTTTAAGTGCCTCAGAGGCCATTTGATTTTGATTTTGTTAATAATGTTTTTTATTTGGACAAAGGGCATTATTATTTAGGACAAATCCACCACTACACTGAACTTTGGGGGAAGCCAGTGTCAAGGGAGCAGGGTTCGGACAAGGATCCATTCCATGTGACCTGGTATGTGTGGCCCGACAGGATGTGAACCAGGACAGCGCTGAGTGAGTAATGCCAAGTTCAGCAAGAGTGGTGAGGATCTGATGGTTCACGTTGTTGAACGCTGCGGACAGGTTGAGGAGAATGAAAACTGATAAGAGGGAGGGATTCTGTCACCGCAAGCATGGCCGTCTCAGTGGAGTGTGCAGTCTTGAAACCTCAAGCAGGTTGTTTTGTGAGAGAAAGGAGGACAGTGGGTGAGAGGTGGCACGTTCCAGGGTTTTAGAGAGGAATGAGAGAAGAGATACTGGTCTGGATGTGAGTGGTGTCAAGGGTAGGTTTCTTAAGGAGAGGCTTGAATCTTGAAGGAAGATGGAATAAGGCCTAAAGTAAGAGAGGAGTTGATAAGGGTGGTGAGGAATGGCAGGATGTTGTTCGAGATGGCTTGGAAGAGGGAAGAAGGAATATGGTGGTCGCATGGTTAATTAGTTTGTGGACATCTTCAGGGGAGAGATGGGTAAAGTGGTTGAGGCAGACAGAGGTGGGAGTGGTGGGAGGGAGGGAAGTGGTAGGGGTAAAAGAGGAGCTAATGAGGGAGGAAGGAGAGGGAGGGGAGGGGAGGGCGGGGTGAGGAGAGAAGAGAAGAGAACATAGAAAACAGTTTCCTGGGGTTGGAGCCATCCCACTAGATGGCACACTGCTGAAATTAGAAATAATGATCAAAATAACTGACGTCCGTAGCCCAAACACTTGAGGCAGTAAAGAAGTTCTTCAGTAGATGACATTAAAACAAATTCAGCTCGTATTTATTTTAGGGTTGGTGTGTGACTCATGTATGCATGGCCTATTATATATTAGTAGATGATATCTGTCAGCAGTTTGTGATCGTGTCACAGCGAGAGTTTGAAGTCAAAGCTCAGAGTTTAAAAATATTTCTACACAGTGATCAGCTCAGAGCAGCTGCAGCTGGACTTCTTTCATCATAATAACTGGGCGTTCCTCCTCAGCTCTGTCTCTGTTGTGGTCTCTGGACTTTTTCAGACCCAAATTAGAAAATCAGTCATGTCTAGTAAACTTGCTGCATATTAAAATATACTGGTAAGCACCAAAGCCACGTCCCATTTCGAGTCCCAGCCCCAAAACTTTAAAAGCCATCGCTGTAACGTTTCATCTCCTTCATTTGGATTGTCTCTGACGTCAAAAATTCATAATTCAAATTTATAATTGTTTAAAAAAATGTCAGCGCCACCAATTCATTGTGATGGTGGGACTGTTGTTTAACCTTCCACATGTCTAGTGGTTAACTTTCCCTCATTTCTTCAAGCAATGATTTGACACTTTGGGAAATAATACACTTATTTGCTTTCTTACTGAGAGTTAAGAGTGTTGCTTTCGTTAACGAAAATTATGACGAAATATCGTCGTCAACGAACCTTTAAACGAGACTAAATGTGGTTTACAAAATAACAACTATGCTAAAATGTGGCTTCATTTTCGTTGACCAAAACGAGGCGAGACCAAATGTTGTAACGTTGTTTCGTCTCGTTAAGCCGCGTTATTTTCAGTCTGCTCGTTCGAGGTGAACCGCTCCTCGCCTGGAAAGCAGACGACAACAGCGGAGCAGCAGGAGGCGGAGCCAAACGCTGCGCTGCAGTCGGACAGTTTCCATCGGCCTTCGAAGATTTGACAGGAAGTCATAGAAAAAGTTACATTCTGTTAGACGCGATCTGTAGGCTATTTGTAGTTTGCGACCTCATTCGCATTTATTTACATTTGTTCATAAATATCTGTGGAAATCAGAATCACAATACTTAAATAATTCCTCGGGAAGTTATACAGCTGCATTTATAAGAGAAAGAGAAGAAAGAGAGTCAAATAAGTATAAAAATATAAAGTATAAAATGATGCCAATAAATATTAGTAATATTTATTGGCATTATTTTTTGACAGTTATACTGTATTAAATGTGTATCTGGGTAGTGTTGCTTTCGTTATTGAAAATGATGACTAAATATCGTCGTCAATGAACCTTATCCTTTATATGAGGAAAACAGGACGAGATGCGAACATGCTGGTCAATAACATTTTTGGTTAGTAAAATAATATGTTGTAAATTCAAGTCAGAGCGTCTTCTGTGTCTGGAATGGATGTATTCTTGAGTGTATAAGGTAATAATAATATAATAATAAGATAACCTTGTTTGAATTGTGAAATGGGTTTGGCTAAATACAGACTAAAACTAGACTAGAATGTCATCAGTTTTCGTCGACTAAAACTAGACTAAAGTGTCATCAGTTTTCGTCGACTTAGACTAGACTAAAATAGTCATGGACAATTCTGACTAAAATAAGACTAAAATGCTCAGACTTTTAGTCGACTGAAACTTGACTAGACTAAAAATAGGATGAACACGACTAAAACTGATAAAAACTAAAATGATAGCTTGAGACAAAGACTAGACTAAAACTAAAAGTAAAACAGGCCGCCAAAAACAACACAAGTTAGATGTGAAGATTTTACTTGTGTACCACATGGTTAGCTTAGCATAGCATAAAGAATGGCAACAGGGGGCTAAAGTTAGCCTGCTGACATGAGAGTGACATTCGATTCATCTTCTCATCATACTTGGAAAGTTTTTCTCAATTTTCTCAAATTTCTTTAAAACTGATGCATCCCCAATTGATTGAAGAGATGCGGAAGAAAGATATTTATTACAAACGGAAGTTTCCGTCTCTTCACTTCATATTCCTTATTACATATTCACTGAATCTGCCAAGAAAACATATTTTATGTGATACTGCTCCATTTTTCAGATCTTCTGCATTTGTGCAAATTGAAATATAGCTGAAAAAAGGACAGAAACAGAATCAAGAGTCATTCATCAATTTACATCGAACAAACTTTATTAATAAACAAACAACATAATTTCGAGATCTTGTGTTTTTCATAGTGGTTTTCTGTATTTGCCTTTCATGCTGGATGGGGGAAAAGTATTTTTACTCACTGGATCCTTCATTGTTCATACTCATTCAAGAGTAAAAAATTTTTCCAAAGCAGCATAGAATCGGGCCAGGTTATTTTGGTATATTTTTTTTTCAACCAGACACAAATACAGGAAACAGCTGTCTCTCCTGTGTATTCATAAACGTAAATAATAGTAAAGATAATCACAGTAGCTATTGAAGAATAATACAACACAATGGAGACCAGCTCCTAAAACATGAAGCATGTTCACAAAGACAGTTTGGTGTTTAACTCCGCCAGCAGAACTGTCACTGATGTCTTCAGTACAGAGGGGGTTTAAGGGGAGGTTCCCATCACCTGTTAATCAGCTGTTAACTACCCGTTAATCAGCTGTTAAACACCTGTTCACATCCCATGTGTTCCCGTTCACGTTCTGCGGGGAGTTCATCACTTAACACATCGTCTTTGGTGATTGTTCTTTGGTGATTCAGGTGAAAATTCCAGGACGTCCAACAAAGAAAAAAATATTGTGATTATTTTTTGTGTGACAACAGCTGTGTTCTTACTGTCAGATCTTCACTGACTTTATCTTTCCAGCCGTGCCAGCAACATCAGTCCGTCCTCGACTGAAGTCCTCTCTCAAACATCTCATCACAACAGTCATCTCATCTCATCTGACAGTGGGTCAGACATTCATGTTCCCCTCAGGATGAGTTGTATTAACTTTGTAGATCCTGTACATTTTCCTTTACATCAGGTCCAATTTTTTCCGTAGGATGGATCAGCATGGATGGTATCCACAGGATGCAGACTTTGATGGTCTTTGGTTTTATGAGTAAATACCTAAATCTAGCATGCTAATATTTTATGATGGTGATCATAGTAAACATATCTGCTCAGCCTGTTAGCATGCTAACATTAGCTAATCATCAGTCAACACAAAGTCCAGTCAGAGCACATGGGATTTTTTTCAGAAGTGCAGGTATTTGGTCATAAACTAAGGTGTTGGACACGTTAAAATGTTGGCCTGATGATGTCACTAGATGAAAAGTCATGGTCAGGATCACTAAAGTCATTATGATTCATCCTCTGGGGAACATGTCTGAACCAAAATTCATGGATTTCCATCTATTCAGTCTGGACCAACGGACCAACATGCTGCAAGCATGATAACATGTTTTTACATACTGATAGATATTATTAGAGTATCAATCAAAATATAGTTTATTTTCTGCCTCTGCAGTTTAGGTTTTCATGGCTATTTTTAGCCACTTATCTGTCCCTTCACTATCAGCTGCTAATTGGCCAGTTACATAACAGCTGGTGTAAAAACAACAGATTACACAGGCAGTGAAAACACAGCTAGCAACTGGTGGAAGGACAGTTCATAGCGTCAGAAGATGAAGTCTACCACTCACACCACAGAACCAGCGTGAATGAGGGAATCATGGGATACCTCTGTACCACTTGTCGTTGAGTCTGGCCTGTGAATCTGGAGGGAGGAAGAGGAGGAGGGAGAGGAAGCAGCAGTGGAGCACGAGGGACTCTGGTCATTGTCTGGTGTATCTGAGTGCTTTTCTCTCTCGCCTCCTTCCTCTCTGTCATCTTCTTGCCTGGGTTCCTCCTCCTCTTCCTCCTCCTGCTGCAGGACATTGAAGCGCTCCACCACGCAGTGAGCTGTCAGTCGGGCTTCAGGGTCATGATCCCAGCATTCAGTAATGGTGGAGCAGAAGACACTCATCCCCTGGAGGACAGAAAAATGCAGTTAAACAGCAGGACATCGGAGATGAGACATAAACAGGTTATCAAAGACATGACATTGTCCTTTCATGCGGTCTGAGTCTGACCTGGTGCTGCATCCAGGCTGAGGGGATGTCTGGCCGTCCTCGGTCCCTGAGCACCAAGTCTCTCATGCTGTCCACACAGGGCTGCTCACAAACCTTTGAGCCAAACGCCGGCTCGTAGCTCTTCACTTCTACACCAAAACAAACATTCCAAAACACATCTTACGTTCACATACGTGTTAAGATATGACTGCAGGCACTTGTGTTTTTCAAAAAACTGCTCAGGTACTCTGTTCACTCCCTAGCAGACAGATTGTTATTAATTATAACTAAAAATGTTGGGACAACAATAACAGGATCGAGGGCTTTCCGGAATTTCTCGGGACATCTATTCACCATAACTAGAAATTAATAATAACGTTGCTCTCTAACAATACAGTGACTTTTTTTAGTGGATACATGGGTAGGCTCTGTTGTCTTGTCTGTCACAATTTTGCTTTGAGCTACATGCTAATACAGGAAACATGTTCACCATTACAATGTTAACATGCAAATTCAAGTGTGATGATCGACAAAAAGTTACGACAATCCACCCTGAGGGGAACATGAATGTGTGAACAACATATAATGGCTTTGAACATCAGGTGGCACTACAGATGCAACAGGATTCACGGGGAACATTAATATTCATCCAATTGAGATATTGCATTTTGGACCTCCACCCCATTTACTTCCAAAAATATGAGTTGGTTCTCTCCGTCTTGCTAAAGAAGCTCCTACCTCCAATGGCATGGCAGCGGGAGGCCATCTCCCAGTGGACCAGAGCCATGGAGTAAACATCCATTTGTTTAAAGGCCTCAAGGTCCTCCAGGTTCACTCTAGACTCAAGTACCTCAGGAGCCATGTAGCGAGCTGTCCCCACCTGGATGATAAAGAGGAGTCCAATCAAATGACCACCAAAGCATCAGATGCAAGTTCTGCTTCATGATATCTAGAGAGGTTAAGTCCTGCCCCATATCGTCACTTATGCCACTTTTGGGTGTGTCATTTTTCGAATAACTTATTTTCACACTCTTATACTTCAACAGTCATACGACAAACCAAGACTTTCTTGACATGCACAATTATCTTTAAAATTGACATCACATCAGTAATTCATGGTGCAATTCAAAATATTTGTCTCTTGCTGTTTATCACCATAAATATGCTCTCCAAAACAAGGTCCCATGTTGCTGCACCAGGGGCAGCACTTTGCTGTTCTATTTAAACTAAACAGTTTACCTGTCCAGTGTTGGCGTAGTCTTCAACAGTAAGGGACAGGTCCAGTCTTAACGCCAGGCCAAAGTCACACAATGCACACTCCTTCCTGCTCTTTACCACAATATTACTGCTCTTCAGGTCTCGGTGGGCAACTGGCACCTACAGCAACACAAAACATCAGCAACATCAAAAAGTCAAAAATGGAACTCAAAAAAGCACATATCCAGAAAGGCAAATTAAAACTGACAGCAGAAAGTAAAGAACATCCATCCATCCTTCCATCCATCCTTCCATCCATCCATCCATCCATCCATCCATCCATCCATCCATCATCACATGAAAGGTAAGATGGTATTGTCAGCATATCTGGATTTCCAGAGATTCTAGACTGACGTACCTTTGGTATCCCACTGGGTGTTGTGTCACTATGGAGATGAGCTAAACCTCTGGCAATGCTTCCAGCCATGGTAACAAGTTCCTCCCAGCTCAGTATGTTTGCTGTGAGGAAATCCTGCAAGTTTCCAAGGCTGTGATAGTCCAAAACCAGCCAGTACTTCCTGAGGGCAAGGCCAGGACCGCTCGACCGCTCGACCGCTGCATGGAATCGAACCACGTTGTCATGCTGCAGTTTGGGGTCCGAGAAGATGGAGCACTCATTTCTCCACGAGGCATACTCTACAGCTGGAAACACCTTGACCGCTACAGTTTCATAGCTGTTAATTCCACCTTTCACGCCCTGCAGCAGGCATGCCCTCCACACTTCAGCAAAACGCCCTTTCCCTACCAGAACCTCCAGCTTGATGGGCAGTGGTTCAGCCATCTGGCGCTGCCAATCTGTCATGTCACTCATGATGTCATTGTTGAGAGATAGTGCCTTGGCATCAGTCTCTCCCCTTTCAGGTCCAGAACCTATCCCAGCTCCATCTCCACTCTCTCCTTGAGCCCCCAAACCCAAAAATGGCAGGTCGAATGCCTGATAGAGTTCTGGGGTGTGTTTGGTGGGCCAGGCAGGGCGTGCAGGAGGGCCCGGTTTGTCAGGACGATGTGTGCGATAGAAGTAGAAGGCTGCTGTAGCAACTATGGCCACCAGGACAGGAGGCACCAAACTAACCACCACAACCGGGATCACATCTTTACTCTGCAGCTTGGAGAATCCTGCAGGAACAGAAGATATACTGAAAATATATTCATCCTTCCATCAATGTATTGTTCTCTCCATTCCACTTTCACATTCATCCATTCTATACATCCATAATTTATAAATCCGTTTATGGTATTATCAATCTATCAATGCTTGTGTCCATCCATTAATCCACTCAACCATCCATCAATAATCCATCCATCCATCCATCCATCCATCCATCCATCCATCCAATAATCCTTTCATCCATACTTCATCTGTTATTCACCGTTGGCTCCCTTGTCGAAGATGAGTTTGTCGTTGCATTCATGTTCTCCTTGGCAACCACAGACCATCATGGCTCCGTCCTCTGCAGGCTGCGGGACCATGTGACACAATCTGGAGGTGAAGTTCAGCAGCAGGCCAGGATTCACACCCTCTAGTGGCAGGGAGGGGTTGTGACACATAGTGTGCACCGTCATGCTGTCGTTGTTCTTTTTCCTGAAAGAGAAGAGGAACATGCATCAGTGTGTTATCATGTAACATTAGTTCATGTAAGTTATTGTTTTGGGTTGCAGGGCGCAGCGGGGAGATCAATCCTACAAGCTGCAAAAGCTGAAACTAAAATCTCAATGCTTTCACTTGATTTTAAAAGACCAGCAATTTCACTTGTAATAATACATTTTACATTTTGTTTGTGAAGAAGGAGCTAGTTATCTTGCTGTTGGTGAGTACAGAATTGAATCTGAAATTATGTTTGTGGCATTTCAGTTGGCAGAGTAAGTCCTATAGCCAGTATTATTTAAGCGAGTCACTGTTGCAGCCAGTTTCAGCTACTCACAATATACAATAGACTTGATTTTAGGGCGGAGGTAAGACTGCATTAGCAGCATCAGTATACTGAGGTCATGTCCACACGTACCAAAACATTTTTTTTCCACAAAGTTTTGCTTGGCATCATTTCAAGCAAATCTGTGTCCAATTAAATCCATTGTAAATGACTCAGCACGCTGTAGTACATATTCCAGGCCTATATGTGGCACTGTTTCTGCTACAAAAATACACCAAAAACGGAGAAGAAGAGACGGAGCATGTGCATTAAGCTTTCGCACTGTATACAAGCTGTCCGTAATCCTAGCGTAGCTCAGCGTAGTGGCAGAGGAGCATTATATTTTGCCCTAGTAACCCAAATAGGCTGAATATCTGCTGCAGCACGATCACAAGAATGTAGGCCGCCATTGTTGTTGTTGTTGTTGTTATGAGAGGTCACAGGGATAAAAAGTCAAAGGCTGGAGGGTTGAGGGGTGGGGCGATGACATCATCGTATGCATATTTGGCATATACACGAACATGAACAGAACACGAAACGCAGGGGCGCAGTTTTTTACTTTTTCACCCTGGGACCTGGTTTCAAAAAAGTGCGTTTACAGGCACCAAAAACTCCAGATCCATGTCAGCCCAAACATGCAAATCTGCGTTTACAAACAAAAGACGTCCCTCGAGGAAGCCCATCAGGGAGACGTCGCCCACTTATTGTAACTATGTGCCTTACCCATCACGGTTAGACTGACACCTTTCAGGAGATGCCACCTTCCCAGTGAAGAAAGTGAGAGAAATGCAGATTTCTACTTGGGATCAACAGGCGCACCCAACAGGCTTACACTATACTGAGATAATCCCCTCAAACGGAATATTGTTACTGTCACGGGATGTGCTATGAGTGAAGGAGGTATGAACCCATCTCCTCTCACCTCTCACGCTGTCATCTCATTATAAAAAGGCACGAAAATAACAAAAAAGAATGAATGTGCTCCGTGCACCAAGCTTCTTTTCCTTTTTTTTATCCATGCACCGAGCTCCACAGGATCTTTTACCAATTTTCCAAGTGAACTCATTGGTCAGTAGGTGATGCTTTTATACACGTTGATCTCTTATCTGGAACATAACCTGCTCCGGAGCAGGTGAGCTCTGCAGCGTAAGTTACCATGGCAATGTAAGAAGTGAACCACCGTCGTAGGACTGAAAACCCAGAGTTTACCCTAAAGTTACCTCGCTAACCCCAAATCCTATGGAGCTAGAATAGTCTCATAATTCACAAATGCACACAGAAATTCACAAATGCACACAGAAATTCACAAATGCACAAAAAAGATTTACAAATGTATTTGGGGATTTGTATATACATGTGACTCAAAACACAAATACATTTTCAATGCACACACAAATATGTTTCATTTCATATGTAAGTAAAAAATATTCACATATAAAAAACAAGATTCATAAACATATTTCCAATGCACACACAAATCAAAAAAAAAATCACAAATACATGAATGTTAAAGTATTTGCAATCTTCATCAAATACGCATTTGGGGCTTGTTACATTCATATATGAACTGTTGGACCTGTATTTACAAAGTGCTTTTAATTTGTAAACCTCCCTGCATTTGTGTGTGAAACTTTTGAGACTCCCCTGACGTGACTCCGATCCACAAATGCGTTTTTTCTAAGAGGAGGTTGTCTGTAGCCAATCAGATGTCTCCCTCCTTTACAGCCAATCACGTGAGTGCGTTGCGTTGGAGGGATATGGGTGCTAGAGCCAGAATCAACCTTATTTCTGGAGATAATTTCCCTTCTTCCTGTGCTCCCTGTCTTTATGCTGTATAGATTAGGTGTACAGTTATATAAATATCTATTTTTCTTTTATAAAGAAGCATTTTATGGAAGTAATTTATTCCCTCATTCTGGGGAAGATGAACCGGTGCGGGCGGAGTTGTGTTTTAGACTTTTGGGGGAGACACTCACGTGATTGGCTGTAAAGGAGGGAGACATCTGATTGGCTACAGACAACCTCCTCTTAGAAAAAACGCATTTGTGGATCAGAGTCACGTCAGGGGAGTCTCAAAAGTTTCACACACAAATGCAGGGAGGTTTACAAATTAAAAGCACTTTGTAAATACAGGTCCAACAGTTCATATATGAATGTAACAAGCCCCAAATGCGTATTTGATGAAGATTGCAAATACTTTAACATTCATGTATTTGTGATTTTTTTTTAGATTTGTGTGTGCATTGGAAATATGTTTATGAATCTTGTTTTTTATATATGAATATGTTTTACTTACATATGAAATGAAACATATTTGTGTGTGCATTGAAAATGTATTTGTGTTTTGAGTCACATGTATATACAAATCCCCAAATACATTTGTAAATCTTTTTTGTGCATTTGTGAATTTCTGTGTGCATTTGTGAATTTCTGTGTGCATTTGTGAATTATGAGACTGTTCTAGCTCCATACTCCTGCTTTGTAGTACAGGCCTGGAATGGATCCTTGCCCGAACCCTGCACCCTTGACAAGGGCATCCCCCAAGGCTCAGTACTAGGATCACTTTTATTTCGATAAAAGGATGATAAAAACTCTGCAGCATATCCAGAACATAGCAGCACAACTTGTATTCAACCTGCCAAAGTTTTCCCTTATGACCCATCTCTTCCGCAAACTCCATTGGCTCCCTGTAGAAGCTGGCATTAGATTCAAGACGATGAAACTGACCTACAAGGCTGACAACTGAACCACCCCAACCTACCTCCAAGCGCTAGTCAGACCCCACACTCCAGCATGAGCACTCCCCTCAACCACCTCGGCTGATGGCCAGCTGATACCACCGTAGCTAAGAGCAAACAAAGGCTGCACAGGAAAGTCACAACTCTTCTTTCCGTCCTGGCACCGCAATGGTGGAATGAACTCCCTGCCGATGTAGGGACCGCTCCCCCTCTTCCGAAAGAGACTCAAGACCCTCTTGATCAGAGTTTTGCCTAGATCCCCTCCATCTACTATCCTGCCCCCTCCCAAAAAGAAAAAAAATAAATATATATGCAAAAATAAATAAACGTAGTACTCATTCCTTGTTTGTATGTACTGGAACTTACTTTAGTATTTTACACTTTTTCTATCAGCAATGGCAACAAAATCAGGTTAATTTATGTATTGATTTGCACTTAATAAACCGCAGAACATGATGTGATCAAATTCCAAGTAGTCAAGAGTCTATCTGCATGCCAAACTTGTGCTGTTGCTGCAGCCTTTATGTAAACCTGACAGCATTGATTTAAAGTGTGTAGGGTTGTGACACAGTGAGCCAAATTCCACATTAAATGTGTAAGCAAAGTAAAAGTGATGGCAATTGAGTGTTTATTCACACATGAATCAGGTCAGGTTAACATAAAGACAGCAGGTCTGAGACAAGCTTTATGCTCAGGATGTTAAGTGAATGCTGCTCCAGGTGAATAATTGTTTAGTTAACTGATGTGTGAGGAGCTCAACACAAACACTAGAGTATGAGTGTACACACGATGGTCCCTATCAACTTTGACCTGAATAAACTAGTGTTTCCCTCTCCTCTCCTTTCTTCTTCTCTCTTATCACCAGTTTCCTGCAGTTATCTCGGAGGGTTGGGCCGGCTGATGTGAACAGGAAATGAGAGGGGTGCAGCGAGGGGTGCAGCGAGGAGGGATCCCAGCGAACCACTGTTATCCAAACAAAAGCAAGAATCAGCAGAAACTTTCCAATCCTGTAGAAAGTGATGGCACTGTGTGACACTCTCTCACGTGGAAAACAACTGTGTGAACCTTTGAAATCAAATATCAAATAGGCATAACTGCATATTGTGCATTTTTTCCTGTAACAGTAGGGCGTTGAGAGAAATCACTTCAGGATGTTTCATAATGCTGATCAACAACATATTGAAGCAGCTTAGCTGTACTGCGGTGGACTCTGCTGGCTCAGGGGATCCTGCTGAAGTTTTTTTTATGGGACACTAAAGGCTTCAGGACATTTTGTTTTTGAGTTTTTTTATTCACTTTCTTTACTGCTGTTTGGTTTGTCTGAACTCAATTCATGAAGGGGATATTTTACATTTAAGGAAATACGTTCTTGCTGGGAATCAGATGGTCAGATATGTATGTAAATATAACATATAACAGATGGTTAGCTTAGCTTAGCATAAAGACTGGAAACGGCGGAAAAAGCTAAAATGATCAAATCCAGCCACATCACCTCTAACATTCACTGATTAACCAGTCTGGTCTCCTAAAAAATGTTTTCACATAACTTAACTGTTTTGTGAATAATGTTTCGAGGGAAATGTTTTTGTCCTAGATTTCGTCTGATCTTAGTGTATGAAAAATGTGTTTCAAGTGAGTCTGTGGAAGTCCAACTAAGGAGACTGCTATTTGTGTCCTATGTCTTATGTAAGTACTTTTGCAAAACTTTCTCCAACAAATTATGTTCCCATTTGCACTCTCAATTAGGTTTCCAGGAAAACATATTTTATCCAGAACGAATGGTCTCAGTTTGAAAGATGTGGTTAACGAACAAAATAAAACAAAACACACTACAAAACGTAGTTAGGTTTAGTAAAACTATTGTTAAAATCAAATTGAAAGACAACAAGGGTACTTAGTTCTAATGGAACAGAAGCATCAGCCCTGTGATTATTAACCCATCCAGTGCAAAGACCTCCTCCCTACATGTAGGGACATAGAATACATCAGTGTCGTGATTCTCTGATCAGCTTTGCGCGGTAGTGTCCTACATTTTTATTGATCAGCTTAGTTTATTGATCAATAAGGTCAACAGGTCGAGGTGAATTTTAACAGTGGACTGAAAATCATCTGTTGAAGTCAGACACTGTAAATGTTGAATTTGAATGGGTCAGAATATTCATGTAATTTTGCTCAGGAGTGTTAATTCTGTTCAGGAACTTGCAGTTAAAAGAGTATTCGGTGAAGGATGTAGAGAGGTGGATAAAGTGAAAGTGGTGAAAAATGAACTAACTGAAGTTGTAAAAAATCCTTAAAAAGTTTACATTTCAAATAAAATGAAGCAGCTGTGAGGTTGCAATTATAAAGAATGGAGAGACGGTTGTACAGTTAGTAGAAACACAAGCGAATAACTGATCAATAAGTCGTGATATTAGGAAGTCCACTCACCACATGGCGATGCAGATCTCCTCAATGACGGTGCAGAAGGAAGACAGGGTGCAGTTACTGAAGCAGACGCTGTCTTTACACACCGGACTGGACACCTCGCACCACTTACACAAATTGAAGCTCAGGTGGCTGAAACACTGAACCATTGGAGGACCTGCAGGTCAAAGAGAGACCAGATACAAGCATCAGGCTGCTGGACCTGTCCTATTTAATGAATCGCTGCAATGTTGTTATTGAACATTTTGTATCTCAGGGCCCTAGTTTCAGACACCAGGCAATAATATAATGCAGATATTATATCACTATAGAAATTGTAGGCACATTTTAGGCATGTCTATCACAAAACAGGGTCAGGGCGCACAGCAGTAGACATAATGGTGGCGAGAACCCGGTGCCTGCATGAGCCAACCGGGCCATTCATCATCATCATCATCACCGTCTTCATCATCTGCGCTTCACAGCTGCACCGGATTCCCCGTCCAACACCAGAACGGCGGGACACCGGGACCTCACAGGCCGCTCAGACCAGCTGCAGCCCCGACTCCGGTTCCAGCTCGCGGCAAAGTTGCACGTTTCTCCACGGACACAGACAACAGGCTGCCGAGGCGCGAGACCAGGCACGAGCTGCTGTATTTTTTTGTAAAGATTTTTTCAGGCATAGACGCATTTTATTAGCAGTGGATAGATATGAAAAACAGGAGAGAGAGAGGGAGGTGTGACATGCAGCAAAAGACCTTCGGACGGGATTAGAACCAGGGTCGGCAGCGTATGCGTACGTGTAACATACATGGCATGCGCTCTTACAACTCCGCCACCTGCGTGCCCCTAAATCACTGTTTTTCGGGTAGGGGGGGCATCATAAAGGAATTCTGTTCAGGGCACCAAAATGGCTAGCGGCGGCATTAGACAGAAGACAGCAGCAGCAGCAACGCTAGACGGCCAAACTTTGGCCAAGTTCCGGTCTTGGTGACGTGTGCGCACTGCGCACCGGTGAGCCAAACTGCCACTCCGCCAGCTGTAATTCGCCTTGTGCCAAGAGTAGACCAGGTTGGCGGGCTTTCGGCGCAGTCTCAGCGAGGCTTTTTGCCACGAAACTTCCGCTGCGTCAAGCTGAATATGTGACGCCTCCCCCTGCTGCGCCGCCACACCCATCTTGGCGCAGGCAATCCACCAAACTGCCAAACCTGCATTGCACCGGCTCCGCCACCCTGCGCCGCGCTGCGCCACGAAACTAGGGCCCTTAGTCTCCCTTTGCTAATTCTGGCTACAGTATTTATTGTATATTGCATATGCTCAGTAACCATCACAATGGCAGACATCCAAGAACGGGTCATGTATGAAGACCTGGACAGCACCAGGCCCTGTATGATCCTCACCTACTTACTAAAGTAACTACATGCAATCCATTAATGCCTGGCAGCACAATTTAACCAGCTGTTGATGGATGGGCTCCACCCATGCCCTTTTCCCACCGATGCATTCTGAGGGCCGGTTTGGAGCCGGTGCCTAATTGTGAACCAGTTCTTTCTGTTTCCACAGTCAAAGAACCAGCTTTGGCCAGGAAAACTGGTTCCAGAGCCGGCACCGATCTTGCTGGTCTTGAACTGTTCGCAAACCTACTTGAGGGGCTCGGGGCGGGGTTAATGCTCGAGGTGACTGTGGAAAATACACTGCTGCGGAGTTCTACTAACGTTACGGAACCTGGTAATTTTCCCTTTCACAAATGTTTCACCTTGTTGCAAACCAACTACACATTTCTGTTTAGTTTACCAAGCTAGTGATTACATTTATAACAGCAGAAATGACTGGCTATGCTTCCTTGGGTAATGTAAGCTCACCAGCTAGCCCGCTAGTGTGATATTGCTAACAATAACGTTAGCATGCTACTTTCTGACTGCCGTTGGCTCACTAAATTTTACAAACTACCAACATAACTTAACATCTGACTTCATAGTGTCATGGACAAGTTTGTGATTAAACCTCTGTTCTCTTGTTTTTTTTGTAGAGCCGTCGGACACACATTCTACACACATTCTGATCATTGATATCGCACACACTGTGCTCTACACTTTAAAAAATGCTGTGATTTTTGCATTTTGTGTATTTTATTGTTATTGTATTATTTGTCTGACATGTCTGCGTAAGTATGCTTAATCAACAGAGAAACACAATGCAAGTAGGTCTAATGCACATTTTAAAAATGTTTATTCACACGTATGCACATTAATTATAGACAGCTTCCTTTTCAACAACTCGACTAGGAAACATAAAATGTACATTCTGGTGTAATGACAGAGGAAGGAGGGATGGCGAGGTCTAGTGAGTGCAGAGCCACTATCCAGGATGAAACAACCGAGATCCAGGAGAACATCAGGAAGTAATGACCTGCTAAGTGAATATCTCAGACAGCAGGAGCCAGAGGAGGAGGAGGAAGAGGGGGAACCATCATGGAAGGACAAGCGCCTTCATGGCATGTACCACTGACAGATAGAAGAAGTGGCTGATATGGAAAAACCATACCATGTCTAGACACGCTGGTCTGAAGGACAGCACAGAGGTACTAGTTATGGCAGCACAAGATCAATAGAGGCTGGGCCACACCAGACAGCACCCCAGATGCAGGCTGTGCAAAGATGCCCCTGAGTACACTGAGTACATGGAGCGCCATAACCAAGTGGCTGGTAGAGTGTACAGGAAACGTTGTGCTGAGTATGGGCTGGGAGTCCTGATGTCAAAGGATTAGGGGGTAAGGGTCCTGTGGGACTTCCAAATCCCAACTGATAAACTGGTAACTGGTGGATAACCAACCGGACATTGGACATGTTTGTCCACCAACCGGTGTTGGACAAACAACAGAGGCCAGCAGTTGTGATAGATGTCGCTATGCCAAAATACAGCAACCTTAGGAGAATTTGGAAAAATATGAAGGGCTGAAAGAGGAGCTAGAAGAGTGTGGAGAGTAAATGCATCAGTGGTAATAGGAGCAGTCTGAGCTGTAACCCCAAATTTGGGACAGTGATGCCAGCAGAGTTCAGGAACAACATCTGAGATCTCTGTCCAGAAGTGTGCAGTCCTAGGAACAGCTAAGATACTGCGCAGAACCCTGAGGCTCCCAGGCCTCTGGTAGATGACCCAAGCTTGAAGGAAGGGGCCCATGTATCTAGTCTGCCACGTCCAGCAACACATCAGCTCTGTGACTGGAGAGCAGCAGGATGTGGGTGTTTCCCTCTGACTCTTGCTAGCTTAAAAATCTTTTTCAAAAATCGTTTTCAACAGAACACTCTGGAAACACAAAGCTAACACTTTTCACTGTGTGTGTGTAATTGTGTATCTTCACTCCTGTATGTCCTGTGTGTGTGTATGTGTGTGTGTGTGTGCGCATATTTAAAAGTTCTGTGTGATGCTCTGCCACATCATAACAACAGCAGTGATCAGACCCAGATGACACAGAATTGCCAGTTAAACCAAACCAAAACAACACACACGCACATGCACAGACACGCGGATACACACACACACGCACATTTACACAAATATGGACTTAATTACACACACAAACTTAACCACACTGCATTATAATGATATACTTTATACACACACATTGTACACACAAACACACAACACTTCATTACCATAACTCTGACACACACACACACGCACACACACACACACACACACACACACACACACACACACACACACACACACACACACACACACACACACACACACACGCACACACACACACACACACAGACACACACACACACACAACTGAAGTAATTCCAGATGTTTCTTCCAAACAGAAGACAAAGGGAAAAAGAAAAGTGAAAGAGCAAATAGTTCACTTCAATTAGAATCAGCACTGTGTATGTGTTAGAGAAAGTAAAAGACAATAGCATCTCTGCATGTGTGTAACATTTGTGTATGTTTCTGTGGGAACCTGACAGTTAGTGTGTGTTTGAATGTGTATAAGGATGTGTGCGCGCGCGTGAGCGTCTCCAGGAATAAATTGAAGACAGAACTGAGCTGCGTTTAGAGCCAATTCGCATCCAACGCTCGGCCCTCAAAGGCTCATGGGAAATATCTTAGCACTCCACACAGCCTAGCGAACAGGCCCTCCTGATCAGAGCTGCAGGTTTATTTTATAAGCACACACACAGACACCCCCCCCCCCCCCCCCCCCCCCCGACAAACAAACACACACACACACACACACACACACATGAATAGTTAGAACATTTAGGTAAATCCTCTTCTTCTCTGATACTCTCAGCAGCTGAATAGCTTAGCTTAGCATAAAGACTGGAAGCAGGGGGAAACAGCTAGCCTGGCTCTGTCCAGGTAATAAAATCATCTCAAAGTATAAAAACAATAATTTCATTGTAATGTGTCCAAAATATATTTATGTATAAAATGTTGACGTATTTTAATGTAGACTACATATATGTATCATTAGATCAATGTAGGGACACATTTGAAGGGACAGTTCCTTCAACAATTTCAGAAGGGACAATAAAACATCTTCTCAAGAAGCCCATTCTTGATCCAGAGGTTTTGGCTAACTATATATCTATATCCAACCTTCCCTCTCTCTCTAAGGTCCTTGAAAAAGCAGTCACCAATACGTTTTGTGACTTACTTCATAAAAAAAAATACTTTATTTGCGGACATTCAGTCAGGATTTAGAGTCCACCATAGCACAGAACAGCATTGGTGAAAATTACAAATTACTTTCTAATAGCATCAGACAAAGGACTTGTCTCTGAATTGTGTTGTTCGATCTTAGTGCTGCATTTGACACCATTGACCAATGCATCATATTACAGTGAATGGAACATTTAATTGGCATTAGGAAGCACATTAAGTTAGTTTGAATCCTATTTATCAGATCAATCCCAGTTTTTACATATTAACAATGAATCCTTGTGCATGCTAAAGTTAGTCATGGAGTCCAACACGGTTCTGTGATGGACCAATTCTTTTCACCTTATATATGCTTCGTTTAGGCAATATAATTAGAAAATACTGCATACACTTTCATTATGATGATGATACCCGATTATATCTATTATTTAAGTCAGATGAACGCAGCCAGTTAGCTAAGCTCCAAGCATGCCTTAAGGACATGAAAACTTGGATGACCTTTAATTTCCTAATATTAAACTCAGACAAAACAAGAGTTAGTTTACTTGAAAACCTCCAAAACAGATTATCTAATGATATAGTTACTAGATGGCAATTCCCTGGTCTCCAGCACCACCGTAAAGAATCTCAGAGTTATCTTTGATCAGGATACATCTTTTAACTCCGACATAAAACAAATTTCAATAACCACCTTTTTTCACCGACATAACATTGCTAAAGTCAGGCACATCCTGTCTCAAAATGACGCAGAAAAATGTGTCCATGCATTTACTTCAATACTAAATGCAAATTAGCAGGCTGCTCAATGGGGTAGGCAAATAAAAACAATAAACTATCAACTTCACAGTAGTCTACTTTAAAACCACATCAGCTGAGTGATAGTGTGTGTGTGTGTGTGTGTTGAAACTCATCAGGCCATCACCACGTCACAACACCGTCCTTATTAGTACAAATAAAACACTCACACATGAACACACACACTTTCTTTCAGTGCCAGTGCGTCTCTTCTCCAGTGTCTTAAGATAGCGCCGAGAAGTGTGTGTGTATTCATAAGGCTTCTCCAATACACTTGTTCTTTGTTAGATGTGAGATAATACGCTGATTTTTCATGGCATGCTCTGTTCTAGTCACTCATTTTGATTCAGTTTAAAATCACATTTTAGTGAAGATGAACAAAAGTTAGGAAATTATACATAAACAATATAATACATGGGAAATAACAAAAGGAAGTAGAGTAATATAAAAGCAGAATAACTACAATAACTACAGTCAAGTTAGCAGCTCTGTGAGGCTCCATACTTTGAGCCAAATGCTAATATGATGTTGTTGCAGATATACCATGGAATGACTCTAACATGAATTAATGTTAGGAAAATACAAAATCCAGCTGAAGCAGAATCAATGTCATTAGTTCTGCAGGTATTTGGTCAAGAATCAAAGTATTCAACACAGTCCATTCCAATGGCGCTCTGAATAATCCAACCGTACGTTCCAAAAATGCTCAGATAAACCCAGTGGTAGGTTCGGGAAGTACTCCAAATAACCCAGTGGTATGTTCCTACAGCGCTAAGAATAAATCAACGGTTTCTTCCAATTGCGCGCTGAATAACCCAACGATATGTTCCAACAGCACTCTGATTAACCCAGTGGTAGTTCCAGGGTAAATCAAAGGTAACTTCCAATAGTGCTCTGAATAACCCAATGGTATTTTCCAACAGTTCTCTGTATAACCAAATATATTGTTCCAATGGCACTCCAGAATAAAATAAATAAAGGCAAAAAGGCAGAAAAAAAGTAATGTATGCCACAGTTTGTCAAAGTCCAAGGTTACATCTTTAAATAGCACGTTTTGTCAGATATTCAGTTATGAAACAGAAAAGAAGGAAATCTCCCTATTTGAGAGGCTGAAAACATATTTTTCTGTCATTTTTTGCAAGTAAAATACCAATACGACACTGTTACAATACTCCACTGCAAGTAAACATACTGATATCACACCCTGAAAATACTCACTGCAAGTAGAGTGCTAATAACGCACTGTGAAAATACAGTCCAGAAAGTGATCAGTGTATCATCTTTCTTTCTTTCGTCATGTCAGGACCCATGAGATGCATCTGGTGGCCCGCTGGAGGGGCCCGACCCCTATGTTCGGACCCACTGGACTAAACTATCTGACTTTATAAAGTAGTTCGAAGTAGCTGCAACATGATGCTTCACTCTGAACCATCTAAAAAAATTTACTGCATGGAGCTGACAGTACTACTGTACTTTTACTACTCAACATGTACTTTTACTACATCAACCTGACAACACAGCTTTACATTTACTGTGCTGTACTCTTTGCCCAAAATGTGGTTTTAATACAGAACATGTTCATTAACTACATTGATCTGACTGTACTTTTTTACTGCAGAACATGTACATTACCTGTGTGGAGCTGATAACACTACTGTACTTTTACAGCATGGAGCTGACAATACTACTGTACTTTTGCTGCAGAACATGTACTTTAACTGCATGGAGCTGATCAAAATACTGCACTTTTACAGCACAAAATGTACTTTTCTGCATGGAGCTGAACATATTACTATACTTTAACTGCATAGCATGTACATTTACTGCATGGAGCTGAACTACTAATGTACTTTTACATGTAAATACATACCTTGTGTACTTTCACTTCTGATACTATGAAACTGATAGTACATGTGTACCTTTACTCCTGAAGCTTGTGTACTTTTACTTATGATACAAAGATAATGATACAATGCTTTTGATAATGCTTGTACATTTTTACTGGTGATACTTTAACTACACAAAGCTGAAAGTACATGTGTAATTTCACAACTAATACCTTAACCACATGAAGGTGATAAAACAGTGTACTTTTACTATTAAAACTTTAACATAAAAGCTGATAATACTTGCGTAGTTTTACCACGGATACTTACCATGGAGCTGATAATATTTCTGTAATTTTACTTCTTTAACACAAAGCTGATACACCTTTTGTACTGTTATTGCTGACGCTGATTGACTATTACTACTGATACTTTAACATGAAGCTGATAATATTTGAAAAAGACTGCCGATAATTTAACAACATGAAGCTGATAATACTAATGTTGTAAACTTGTATTGCTCAAGCTGAAAATGTGTGTGTACTTTTACTACTTTGAAACTGATAATACGTGTGTTCTTTTTAAGGCTGATACTTTTACTAAACGAGAATGTTACTACTTGTTTTACTTATAGGTTATAACTATGCTGAAGTACAGCCTGCGTTCTTACACTGGTACGTTCCTTCTTCCAGTACTGCAGATTTCTCCAAACAAAAAATTTCCCCTCCATCCATCTCTTCTCCCCGGCCTCAGACTTCCACAATCGGCTCCCAGGAAAAGAGAGAAAAGCCCGGGGAACAGGGAGCACTCACCGGCAAACAGGAGAACGAGGATCCCGGTCAAAAACGTCCAAAACCGAGCCATTATCCTCGGTCAAAGCGAGCCGGAAAAACAACACAAGCGCTCGGTCGGTCGTCTGTCTTTCAGTCCGTCGCTCGGTCCTCGGCCCCGGTATCAGCGGAGAGACACTCATGTATGTGGAGAGAAAGAGTCCAGATGTTTTTCATCCAGATGTGGTTTAGCCCCGCCCCCCGCTGCTGCCTCTGTGTTTCCACTGAGGAGCTGCTTCTGTCTCCGACTCCATGTGTTATTATGATGACATTATGAAGTATTCAGAACCTTTGCTTCGGTAAATGTACCACAATGGAAAATGCTTAGAAAGTCCTGCATTCAAAATTAGGCAGCAGAAGCTCTACTATATTACTTTTATTATGACTATTATTGAACATTATTATTTATATTGTAGCTTATATTAATTGACATTATTTATACCATTTGGTAGTTAAACCCTCAACAAATTAACATTTTAAAAACTCATTATACAGGTTTTTTAGACATTTGAATCCAAAATAAAATGAATATCCCATTAGCAAGATCTTAAAATACCAGTTTTTATTTTACTCAAGGTACCAATTGTAAAAGTACTCATTATGTAAAATTGTTACGTTCAAATTAATGAAATACATGTATTATTATATTTATTTTTATATGTATATGTATTATTATTATTATTATTATTATTATTATTATTATTATTATTATTATTATTATTATTATTATTATTATTCAAACACACACATGTCTATATATTAGTATTATGATGACAGTAATCACATGCTTGACTAACAACATAATCTGCAAAGTAAAGTGAAATAAATGTGATGCAGTAAAAAGTACAATATTTACCTCTGTAATAGTAGTAGGAAATGGTAGAAGTAGTAGTGCTGTAGTAGAAGAAAATAGCAGAAAAAAGAAATACTCAAGTAAACATATTTAGTCTAAATATCAATATATGTTTGAATACTATGTTTACAGACACAAAAAAACAGACAAAATATACCTCAAATTAACAAACCTATTATTTATAGGTAGATCATTTTTTCTTATGTAATTTTCACATGTTATTTATGGGGTCAGTTCAGAGACTGCTGACCCCATAGTTATTGAACTTCTTCATTTTTGGCTATAGATTTCTTTTGGCTATAGATAATTTTTTTTTTAGATTTACCTTCTTCGTTTTGACATGTTAATTTCCTTGATATGTTTTTGAAACACAGCTGTGGCACATTTATCAAAGCGGATTGAAACGGAGAGACTATGACCACTAACAGGATTGTTCCAGCTCATTAGTCAGATTATAATGAACCCACAGTGATGTGAAGGAACAGCCAAAACCTTCACACATGAATACATACACACACACACGAAAAGTCAATACTCAGATAAAAGCATCACCTTTTGTAACCTTGAAACAAAGTTACAAATGGGTGATATCTTTACATTTGTAATTCCATCACACACTTTTTACAAAAGCAATAATTGGAACTGGCAATGAACGCAAACACACACTTGAAAACAATTACACACCAATTAAACACCAATCTGTCTGAGGTAAGATCAGCTCTGTGGGCGAACTCTGCAAACATGGAGGGAGAGAGAGGAAGAAGAAGAAAGGAGAAAGCTTATACATATTATTATTATTATTATTATTATTATTATTATTGTTATTATTATTATTATTATTATTATTATTATTATTAGTATTATTATCCATCCATCCATCCATCTATTATATCTATTTTTAATATGTTTACAATGTCATTGTCCTGTGCTTATATACGTATATTTATATCTGTGCATAACATTTAAATGTTATGTTTGCCTTTTATTCAGTTTGTTATCCTAGTTGTATGACTATTTCTGTGTGTAGAGAGTGACAAAAAGCTGGAGTCAATGTGTTCTTGTTCTTATAGTATTATTGATTTTCTTACGTTTTTCTATTTGTGCAATATTTTCGTACTGTATTTCAGAGGAAACTTAGTACTTGTACTCCACTTATTATATTTAGTCTGATTTGTAGACAGAATGATTAAGTATGGAGACAAAATGAAGTGACTCTAAATTGCCCGTAGGCGTGAATCTGAGTGTGAACGGTTGTCTGTCTCTACATGTTGGCCCTGCGATAGACTGGCGACCTGTCCAGGGTGTACCCTGCCTTCGCCCAATGACAGCTGGGATCGGCTCCAGCCCCCCCGCGACCCTGAATACAGGATAAGCGGTAGACAACGGATGGATGGATGGACAATATGAAGTGTGACTGATGTTTCTCCTGCCGCCTAGTGAACACAAGGTGTAACTTCAATCAAGTGACAACACAAAACAGAACTAAACTGTTTTGCAATTTCACTGACGACAAAATTAACAAAAAACGTCTCTTTCTTTTATTTGAGAAAAAGGTTCTGTGGAGAAATGGCCTTCTAAATATCAGTACTGAATGAGCTTTATGTTTTTTTTGTTTTCTCAGAATAGGTTCTACTCCACTAGAAGTACAGATAGCCTACTTCTGTAAAAAAAAAAAAAGAAGAAAAAAAAAGGCTCTGGTAAAAGTACAAGTTCAATATATGCGAGAAGGCACAAATGAAATACAGAAGAGCAGATTACATGTGGCACTGGGAAATTCTCAAACTGGAGTTTCATATATTTAAAGAAGACAATAACACACACACATATTTATTAAATAAATCTTAATTTTTTTTCTAAGAAACAGTTTTATTCTTAATCTTTAATAATATGTCACAAAAACAAATAGACACTCAGTAGACTGTCATAGAGGACAACGGAAATACATTTTGATTGAAAAATTACATAAACAACTAATTATAAATGTATTATTAATTTCTAAAGGAGCAAGCATTGCACATCTACTATACACAATCAAATGTTACACTACATTTTGAAAATACAGTGTACTTATTTACTCTATTGTCTTTATCAGTTGTTTTGTCATTTCCTTCATCTTCATTTGCTTTATTCTTTATTCTATTCACATTTAAATGTGATATATGGTGAATAATGTTTTATAGAAAAAGCATTGACATACTAATCTATGTAGTCCAAATGTGTTTGTTTTGAGTTAATGATGCTTTTATTCTGAAATAATCATTCCGGAAGTACTAGTGTTGTTTCTACTGGTGGGAAACTCACAAACGTAACTCGTGTTTAAATAAAGTTGTTTTATGCCACACTAAAAGTTAACGTGAATAGATGAAGCCGGAATCTGGTGCAGGGCCACAGCTGAATGTTAGAACTGTGTTATCAGCGCTGATTGCAGCAGCTTTACAGCAGCTTTACAGCAACTTTACAGCAGCTTTACAGCACCGTGACAGACCGACAGAGTGCTGCTGTCAGCGGTATCGCGGCTGAACTGTGACCCGGACCTCTGGACTCTGTAGCGGCCGGACTCTCTTCTGTTTCTACGGCTGAGCTTAGTCGGTGTTGAGAGATGAAGAGAAGACTTCTGCTGGTGTCCAACTCCACCCTACACGGCAGCGGCTACTTGGACCACTGTCAGCAGCACATCTGCCGCTTCTTCGGGAAGTAAGTTCACGTCTGAACAGGTTTGATGAGCCGGCGTGTGGTAGTGATCGGCAGAAATGAAAGCAGAACGTAATGATGACTATTTTAATTTAATTAATTTAAAAAATCCAACCTTAAAAGTCTAAAATCTTGTAGAATATTTGTATTACATGATGGGCCTAAATGTCAGATTTTTCAATGGAATTTGGTGTGGAGAAGAAAAAATATATACTTGTCTCTCTATGACCATGTTTGAAAATACTCTTTGGCAAAGTTAGGCATACATGCAGCACTTCATGATGAATATATTAAAGAAAAACGTGTCAATGGAAAAAACGTCATTCACTTGAGCTTCTGAATATTTTTCATCATCAGTTCAGAAATCGTACAGGTGGAATTCATAATAAGGTCTATGTATAATAAAATCATCTCTGACATATATAACTATATGTGCCTCCCTTCTGTTCTCACCACAGTTTGTTTTTTCCTTGTATTTCAGAGATGTAAAGAGGGTCCTGTTTGTTCCTTACGCTCTCCATGACAGAGATGCCTACACCAAAACTGCCAGGGACAAGTTTAAGACTCTGGGTAGGACTTCCTCTGTGTGTCACATTATCAATCTCACTAAATATTCTTTCTTTAAATGTTACAACGTTTATATATGTATTACCATTAGCAAGTAATTTACCTTAAACTGTATGCTTTCTATATATTTTCTAAATATTTCTTCTTGAATTCCTCTGGGTATTTTGGATAGTATATGAGTATTTGCGGTGGGTATCTTTATGCTCTCCTGTGGATTTTTATGATGTATTTGTCAGTATATTTTGTATGTATTTTCTTGATTTCTTTCTGTGTATTTTCTGTTTTTTTCTGTTATTTTAAATATTTCATGTATTTGTCTCCTGCAGGTTACGAGGTGGACGGCATCCACGAGGCCCAGGACCCCGTTGACGCCGTGCAGAAGGCTGAGGCCATTTTTATAGGTGAAGGACAGCGAGTGTTGATGGTTCAAATCATCAAATCTTCTGACTGAATGCCTGTGTTTTCAATATTTTTTTCTTTAGAATTGACTTTTCTTCATCCCTTATTACTATTTGGACAGAATACATTATGCAAATATCAACTTAAAAGCATAAAAAGTTGTTGCAGAGCTGACCGACCAGCAGATGAAAGTGTGTCTTGTTTCTCTAAAATGTAATTCCTCGATTCCTCCCTCCTTGTGTCTTCAGTGGGAGGGATGAGGTATGCAAGGAAGGGACAGAAATGAGAGAAACATGGATGCAATTAAAGGAATTGAGATGCACCCTTTGATTTCTTACACCCTCTTTTCCTTCCTCACTTCCCTCTGTCATTCGATTTTCTTTCCTTGTTTCAAATTATACCTTCTTTCTTCCCTTCACTCTTTCCTACAAACTCCTTCTTTTCTTCCTTCCTTGTGTCTGTGTAGTTTATCTATAGATGATAGATATTAATGGAGGTGAGTGTTTTGCAGGAGGAGGAAACACTTTCCGGCTGCTGAAGAGTCTTTATGACAACAAGGTGGTGACAGAGATCAGGAGGAGAGTACTCGAGGTAACACACACACACAAATATATGTCTGTGATGTATCGTCATAATAACTGTGTATCTGCGTGTGTCAGCTGATTACATTTTGAAACAGCGTTACTATTCAAGTTCGTCCACCAGAGACCAAAAAGAACATTCCCAGGGGAAAAATGCTGCATTTCACCTCTAATTAAGATACATCAAGTGGACGACCTCAGATGAATGGAGCGTGAAAAAGTCCTGATATACAACAAGCGATGTTGCCATAGAAATAGAATAGAAGTAGAACGGACATTGAGCTGTTTTCAGTGGTAATTTGACTCGTACAAAAGAAAATGGCAATTGCAGTTTGTTGTCATTGTGATAACACATGTCAATTGGGCCGTAAAACAGCTCACCGGCAAGAGAGAAGATGGAACTCCAGAGAAGCATATCTGGCTAGGTATAATCTAAATCAACCAGGACTGAAATCATAAGGATTGACATTAACCCAGTACTCCACCCCCCACCAGGACGGTGTCCCCTACATGGGCTCCAGTGCCGGCACCAACGTGGCCACGATCAGCATCAACACCACCAACGACATGCCCATCGTCTACCCTCCGTCCTTCTCTGCCATCGGCCTCATTCCATTCAACATCAATCCCCACTTCCTGGACGCCGACTCCAACAGCCGCCACATGGGGGTGAGTCAGCAAACATTCTCCCTGTTTAATTATGAAGATCAAAGTGGACTTTAAAGGAAATGTTTCTTTTTTTTAACAAACTGTTTTAAAACAATACTCACTTATTTAAAGTGTTACTGATCACCAGTGGTGGAAAGTAACTAAGTACATTTACTTTTTTTTCTTCTACTTTTCAGAGTGACATGTACTTCTTGTTGCACTACATGTATTTAACAGCTGTAGTTGCTGGCTGCTTTTCAAGATTTTACTGAAAGAACTATGATAAGCTTTTAAGATACAACTCATTGTTTTTGCTCAATACCTACCTCACCTACTGGAAAAAAATATATGATTTGTCGTTCACTTCAATTAAAGATACATTTATCCTCTAAACTTCTCACATGTTTCAATAACTATTCTGATGATCAATATTTCACTAAACAACAAAGATCAGAGAAAAGTCTTTTTCTTCTTATTCTTATTCTTCTTGATAGCACTTTTACTTCAGTAGGATTTTGAATGCAGTGTGATTATTTTACATTGTTGGGGTTTCGTAATGCAGTTGCTGCAGAGGCTCAGCAACACAAAGAAGGACTGATACTTGTTTATAAAATGGAAACTTTACTGTGTAGATAACGATGCAGTAAACCACTCAACATTGCACTCTTTGTGTAGCCTTCTTATTGATGAGAATTTTGCTGGCACTGATTTGCCGATTACCTGCCATATCAGCTCAAGGGTGTATCAGTTACTAGTCCTTTTATCAGTCCCTTCAGGTCAATTAAAAGAGTGATGATGAAATCTGGATTTGACATTTTTAAACGTATTGTCAGCAGCTGTAAAGTGTGAACGTGTATTAATGTTGTAGTAAGCAAGAGCAAGCTTGATGTTCCCTTTCTGCCAGAAGTTATGCAACGTGTGAAGCTGTGCAAACTGCAGTGGTTAACAAAAAGAAATGCAGCATCAGCAAACTAAAGGTCCTGATGTTTAACATTTGGAGGTTTTTGAAACTCACAGTCTAAATATTTTTTTAATTTGAGCCTTCACATTAATGCTAATCAGCCTTCCACAATTCCCCTGAATTTAGCATAATGACCTTGACCTTAATCCTCTATGGATGATATATTTGTAATTTCTAAGATGGGATGGATGTTTTCCAACAGCATTTAAGTGTGTTGTAATTATAGTTGCAGCTATTAAGTTTCATCATCAACTATCTAACACTATTTTATGTGCAAACAGCAGTCAAAAGATATTCAGTTTACTGCTATATAAAAGAGATAAAAGCTTGTTATAATTCATAGAAAAGAGACATAACTGCAGAACTTGCCTGAGAATCTTCATGTTTTTAGGTTTTCTTCTGTATCACAGTAATCCTGTGATAGTTGTCTGTCTATGCATGGGGAGATCAGTTAACACTCTGAAGTGATCACAACTGCAGCTACATGTGCAAAACTTAACCACAGTCAGCATCCACAACAGTCACCTGAACTAAACAGTTCACATCACCTGCAAAATAGGCTCCGTGCAGCGAACACTGAACAATCCTCATGACGACAACACACACTGTCACTCAGAACACATTGAGAGGAAAAACACACCAAAACACAAGTTAGACACTTTCCATCTTTACAGTTTGAATCATTTGAGTGCCTTTACACAAATCAGATATTTTCTTTCAAGAAAATAGTGAAATTATTTCCCGTTAACATTTTTATTAATATATTTATATAACATAGCAGTTTATTATTCTTTTTTTGTCTGTAGTCATTTACTATTTTTGTCAACAATAGCATGTCCCTGCTCATCTGAACATATCCTTCCTCTTTCTCCTTTGGAGCCTTTGGAATCAATTGTAAAAATATGTTTTACAGTAAAAACTGTTAGTAGATATCTGTGTAAATATTCTATAATTGCAATACAGAAATCAGTTCCCGTAATGTTTTAATTTACTGCAAGGATGCAACTCTCACCTGTTTCTTTGGTGGGAAAAGTGTTGTTTTTTGCAGATTGGGTTGCACCCTGATGAGTTTTGAAAACTGTGTTCAAGCAATGAAAAATGAGCTAGAATTTTGTTCACATGAACTGCTGCTGTGCAGACTGTGGTAAGAGTTTTGCACATCTAGCTGCAGTTGTGCTCGCTGTCGTTAAGCAATCGGGGGAAAAACTGTAATGGAAACAAAATGGAAACAAATATAAACTCCATGTTTACATTTTACATGCTGTTTACACCCTCCAAAGCATTATGGGAACTGCTGTTTTGTTTCTCTTTTGCAGGAGACCAGAGAGCAGAGGATCACCCAGTACCATGAAGAGCCTGATACTCCATGTGTCCTGGTGAGACGGGACTTTACTCTTCATATACCCAGTTAATCCACATTTAATAGAATCTCCATGTTTAAATACAGTACGTAGATGTCTATTGCACTATTTAGGGCTGCATCATATATTGTTAAGCATCTACATTGTGATGTGAGCATGCGCAATATTCACATCGCAGGATGTGTGATATTGACAAATTAAGTCAAACACGTCACGCTACTAACTATTTAGCTATGTGAAAGGAATGGATTACACAGTTGATCTGCCCCATTGTAAGATACAATCATAATCATGTCCAGCTAACCAGCATTATCATGACCAGGGAGCGAATCCTACTATGGGGAAGTCATGACCCGCCCTACTCTGCCTCTGATTGGCTAGTACGTGTACTTCCTTGGATGGTTGATTGGTTAGGTTCAGGCATGAGGAGTGAAATTGGTTAGGGGAAGAATATTAGGGTAAGTCATTGGCAGAGTAGGGTGGGTCATGCCTTCCCCATAGAATTCAAAAATATATTATGACTTGGAACAGGTTAGCTTGTGTGCTGGCATGACGACATGACGATGTTGGTCTTTTTTTTCTTTTTTTTTTGCCAGGGTCTGAGAGAGGGGTCCCTGCTGCTGGTGGAGGGAAACAAAGCCACACTACTGGGAACCACCAAGGCCAGACTTTTCACCAGGTAATCCACACAGTCAAGCTGTATCCCAAATCAGCAGCCGCAGCCTTCTGAGTCTGCATTTGAAGATCGATTTTGTCGCAGTGGCTGCAACAAGGCTACCCCATTTCAAAGACTCCTTCAAATGCAGCCTAGAATTGCGGTCCTCTTTTCCTGATTCGGAGGATCCAATGGATGGATCCTTCACGGCCCGACTTATCCAAAGATACACTGGGAAAGATGGGATTTCAATTAACATGGCGTATATGAGTAGATTAGCAGCGGGAGATGCGGTAGAATACACTATCTCAGGCTTAAAAATATCACAAAAGCATACCCTCCAATTGGGACAACACTACAATCAGTCCAATGAGAACCTGAATGCACACCAGTAACAGCTGCCTCCATGATGTGCTTGTGTGTTTTAGGGGAAAGCCCTCAGCGGAATACGACCCAGGTAGTGACCTCAGCTACCTGCTGACACACTGACCAGAGGATCAGGACATGATGGTCTCACTCTTCCATGATGTTTTTCTGGATGACAGAACTCACAATATTGTTTTGGTCAGAACATAATAAATATTTGAAGAAAAAGCCATTGTGTCTCTTTGAATATCTTTTCTGACTTTTCGGATGAAGTTCTCTGTCCGTCTGTTCTTCCGTCGAATGAATGACTGTAAATGTAAATGAATGTCGAAATGTCAAAACATGCAAACAAACATGATAAGAGTGCAGCTTTTAAAGTTCATTGTGTGTTTTGAATGTACAATATACAGTATTTACCTATACCCAACAATATATAAGTTAATAAGAAACTCAACATTAACCAACTGCAGTAGTAAAATGCTAATTACATATGAATGCATCAGTAACAATAATCAATCAATGCAATAGTAAAAGTCTACTTTTTCAGCATTGTCAGTACTACTGGATATGTATATGTAATGATGACCATGTTCCTACTAATGCCAATGTTTATATATTTAGAACAACCTCAAACAATCTTGTCATTTCAACTCCACATTGTGTTAATGGTAAAGACATGGATGGACTTTACCATTAGGCAAGGTAGGAAACTGCTTGTGCCCCCCAAATAAAAATGGTCCCCAAGAGATACAGATGTATTATGAGGTTTCAACATCAAAACAAACTTATAAAGTGTTTCCTTTATCATTGTCAGCATGTATGTAGTGTGCACCCTCCTTCACCTCTGTAAAAGACACATTTCCGTGTCGCTGTTTGAACTTAAGATACTGAGGACAGGCTGTTTTAACTATGGGTATATCCTGCCATTCACTACTCGACTTATTACACAGAATCCATGTCTCACTCCTTCTGGGTGGAGTCCAAACTATGTATGTACTCACGATAATACTCATGATAATTTAATTGCATTGCTCCATAAACCAGTGAAGGGTTTGTCAAACAACTGCAGCTACATGTGCAAAACTCTAACCCCAGTCTGCACAGGAGCAGTTAACCAAACTGTAGCTCGTTTTTCACTGCTTGAACAGTTTTCAAAACTCTACACCCTTCTCTTTAACCACAAACTGCACAACACTGTGGAATTACAGCACTTTGTTCAAATGCTAAACACCTCTGTCAAAACTGTAAAAAGAGCTGTAAAATGCTGATGAAATAAGTGCCACACTTCTAGACCATGCTGTGGATCCTGGTCTCTCATTGAGACGGGGGGTTCAGAGTGCAACCCAAACTCGATATATTTTTACAATAGGACCCAAAGGCCCACAACAGGAGTAAGAGGATATGTTCAGATGAAGGAAAATGTATGTATGCTACAGTTGACATGGTTGTCAACATTAGCATTGGTACATGATGACTACAAACAAAATAAAAATATAAATCTATTGCTTATTTGCATTCCTTCTTGTTTCCCTAAAAAAACTGGTTTGTTAAAAAAATAAACATTTTCATGTGAAAGAATTTCATTCTTCTCTTTAAAGGTCCCATATTATGAAAAACAGGTTATCTCTGGTATCTACACCTATAAACTGGTCCTCTGATCCTTTCAACTCCCAGAATGAGGAAAACAAGAGACTCCTGCAGCCCCCCCACTGGTACAACGGCCCTCCTACAGGCTGTTCAGATTCAACTCCTGTTGTTACGTATTGAAGGGAGTCATTTACACAGGCCGAACTCTTCTGATGATAGGAGATATCCGAGAGGGGGCGTTCATCACCGAGTTGAAGTTCGGTGTGTCCTGCGGTGAGACAGCAGTGAGATAGCGGTGTTTCACAATGTTGTCGCTCAGAGCTAGACATGCATATTCACATTGGACTGCTTCAGTAATGAGGGTTAGTACAAAGCTGGCTTTGCCTCAACACTGACCCTCGTAAAAAGGATCTGTCCCAACCAAAGGGGACCCAGCAACTTCACCTGAGACACATAGGTGAGCTTCCGAGGTCAGACGAGATCGGGCGTGTTCAGGGTGGTATGGCCGTAAGCCGAGGGAGCAGGCAGAGAAAGGCCCTTTATAGATGTCCATCGCCTTTTGCCAAGAAATGGAGGACGTGTGTGCTGATGATGACAAGTTCCCACCAAAGCCTCCCAGGACAAAATGATGACAATTTGGTCAGTGACAAGCACAATACCTGGACTATATTGACCAAACTGATGCAGTGAGCCCTGCTAAACTGCATGCAGCAGGAAGATAATCCCGCTTTTTGGCAATATCCGTATGTTTGCTTGTTCTGCTATGAAAACCGATCGCTCGATTTTGGAAAAGTTATACATTATCGAGAAAATGGCTGCACGACCCAAACGTTACCGGGAAATTAAACAGGTCCCGTTCATGTTTGTAATGATTAATCAGATGATCCTGGGGACGTTGGGGGATGGGGGGAGAACTGGGGGGTAAAGAATGAGATGAACTCCAATGTCCCCGTGGGAGGAGCAGCAGCACCCTCTGCTGTTTGTCAAGGGAAATGGAAAAAAGCTTACAGCACCTGGTATTCCCAGGCGGTCTCCCATCCAAGTACTGACCAGGCCCGACCCTGCTTAGCTTCCGAGATCAGACGAGATCGGGCGTGTTTTTTTTTTTTTTATCTTTTATTATGAAAAATATATTCTTATACAATTTGAAAAACCTATTCATTTAAAACCTCAAACAACACAAAACAGACTGTACAAAATTGGGAAACAAACTATAAATCAAAACCAAGATGCAAATAAAGCCAACTGAAGATGAACAAAATTGCAAATGAACCAACTGAAAATAAACCAAAATGTAAATAAACAAAGCCATAATTGAACCAAACTGTAAAAAATGATCAAAAATTGAAATAAATGAAAAAGTAAATAATCAAAACTCTGGAAATGAATACAAGCTGTAAAATAAAATAACCTGGACTAGAAATAAGCAAAACTGAAAATCAACCATAAATTACAAAACAACAAAACTGCAAATGAAAAGAGAAACCACATCACTGACAAACATATACCCAACACATAATCCCCCACCGACACTGAAACACTCAATTTGACGAACTAAAGAACACTCACTGACACACATAATGAAAAAACACACTTAATGACATATTCAAATGAACACAAAAAACATTTACTCAAAACAAAAACACAAATCACCCAACTCATTAACAAAACAGAAAGAACTGCCCGCCACCAGTGCGTCCAGTTTTTTTGCGTGGTGCAGTGTTCTGAGGTGTGCCTGTGTGATGGATTGCCAGATGCGTGAAGCGGATGTGTGCCTGTGCTCGTGCAATGAAATGTTCCGTCGTGTCCAAGTGGCTTGTCGTGCCAGTGCCAGGATTGTATTGATGAGTGCGTGCTTGTGAGTGAGTCCAAATAAAAGTGTCCAGGGGGTAAGTGTCTTGTGTGTGAAGTGGCAATGGGTGCGCAAAACAGACAACAAAAACACATGAAAACCCACCAACTCAGGGCAGTGCACAAACAAATGCAAATCGTCCTCATCCCCTAACTGACAAACTGCGCAGGTCCTGGAGAAGAGCTCCCTGTGGACCTGGTGCAGGACGACCCCGGTGAAGACCCTCCTGTGCCTGATGCGGAAGTCCAGGTCGAACGCCGCATGCGATATGTCCGGGACGTTGCAGTTTTTCCAGATCTCCTCAACGTCCGAGCCGGGGAAGAGCCGCCTCCAAGCTGCCTCGGAGGAAGGCCGCCTCCCCAGCTCGGACGCGAGGAGCCTATACAACGCCCCGGTCCTACAGTCAGCAAGGGGTACGACCTGGCTCGAGGCCAGGCACAGGAGGAACGCCAACCGAGGGTCCCGCACCGGTCCGATGGTGCAGAGAGCCCTCCTCCAGGACTCTGGCATGGCCCTATCTACTCTAGCACCGGTGCTTCTAACGTGCCCCGGCCTAAAGCTAATTCCTCCCCTAATCAGTGAAGTTTTGGCTCTTTGGAAATCAAAGAACCCCTCCCCGTCAATCACCTGACCAATCCTCGTGACCCCCGCTGCCCGCAACGGAGCGCAGGACAGCGCCCTTCCCTCGTACTGGAGAAAGGGAGTCTGGAGGAATGGCAACGGTTCGATACTGCCTCTGTTCACCTCTGCTGGCTTGAGGCGGGGCAGCAACTTGCGCCACGCCTCTAGCACCTCCCGGAAGAACGGCGGTAGCTGGCTGTAGGCCGTTCTGGGAGGGAGAGTGCACAGATTGTACACGTCCCCCTCGCCGTACTGAGCCAAACAGCCCGCCATCGCGCCCTCCCAGGGATACTGCCTGGCCGGATCGAGAAATTTTCTAACCACTTTTAGCCGCAGTGCGTCTCTTTTGGCACTCAAGTCAATTAGTCCTAAACCCCCCTCCCGTTTATTACCAATTAACACCCGTCGAGCGATCGAATTTGCCCTCCCCCTCCAGAGGAATGTGGAGAGGGTGTCCTGCAGGACGTTTAGTGCCCACTGTGGCAGCTCGCAGGTCCCCAAAACATGCACTAGAGTAGAGGCTACTAAGGCGTTCCACACTATTACCTTTGCTCTCAGGCTGAGGCCCCGGGGCCGCCACCTGTTAACAATGTATTTCACCCTGTTAATTGCCGCGTCCCAGTTACTGCGTGAGGCCCTATCTCCACCTATGCCCACATGTATACCTAAGATCTTTGTCTGCTGTTGGATATTAAAACCCCACCGGCCAAGACCCCCCCCGTTCGCCACCAGCAGGCAGGTCTTGGCCCTGTTAAGCCTCGCCCCCGAGGCTGCCTCGAAGGCCGCGACGTGCTCCAGTGCGCGGTCGATCTGCTCCGGCGCCGAGGCCAGGATGGTCACGTCGTCCGCAAAGGGGACGACGGTGACCCTCCCGAGCCCCGGCGCCACGGGCAGCCCCGGCATGCGACCGTCCGCTGCGACGGCGGCCGCCAGGGACTCCACCACGAAGGAGAACAACAGCGGCGAGAGAGGACAGCCCTGCCTCACTGATCTCCCTATTTTGAAAACCCTAGTCAGCCTCCCGTTAATTTTTAATCTTGCCTGTGCTCCCCTATATAAAAGCCCCACCATCCTACTGAGCCCTGGCCCAAAGCCCATGGCGCTCAGAGAGTCGATTAAAAACGAGTGGTCTACTCTGTCAAAAGCCTTCTCTAGGTCCAGGTTCAGGAGGAGCCCCTTTTTTGACTCCTCCATCCCCCGGACCGCTCCCTGCACCACCAAAATTGAGTCTGCTATGTCCCTGCCGGGGACGCCGTAAGCCTGCAAGCTGGTCACGACGTCCCCGGCCACCTCCTTCACCCTGTTCGCTAAGATCTTAGCTAAGACTTTGTAGTCAACGTTTAGCAGGCTTATCGGCCTGTAATTTTTGATCTCCCTCCTATCCCCTTTTTTGAATAGGAGGGAGATCACCCCCGCCGAGAACCCCTCTGGCACCCCATTTCTGTCAACCATCTCATTAAAAAGCTGTGTGAGGAGCGGCACAAAGTACTCCTCACACAGCATATAGAGCTCGGCGGTGAGGCCGTCCTCTCCAGGGCTTTTGGCCCTGGATAGGCCGGCTACGGCCCTGGCGACCTCATCCTCCGTGATCCTCCCCTCTAATAAACCACTATCAGATGCGCTCAGCCTCCCTCTCACTCTGCTCAGCAGCTGTTCCCCCCTCACCTTATCCACCTGCTCCCTGCCAAACAGCTTTTCGTAAAAAAGAGACGGCCACCTCCTCTACTCCATCCCGCCCCGTGACCATGATCCCCGCCTCGTCCTCTAACTGCACGATCTCCTGCCTTTGCTGTCTACCCTTCTCCAGGCCGAGAAAGTACGCGGAGTACCTCTCGCCCTGGAGGAGGTCGACAGCTCTTGCGCGCAGGGTTGCAGCAGCGCACCTGGCTCCGTGCAGCTCTGCCAGCCTCGCCTTTGGGGCTTCTATTCCCGCCAGCTGCGCTCCAGTCGCCGTGTCTATGCCCGTTATGACGTTTTTAATAACGTTATTTAATTTCTGTTCCTCCATCCTCTCTAACCAGCCCTTATGTTTGGCGAAGTTTATTGCAAGCCTTTTAATTCTCGCCTTAAACTCCACCCACCTCCCCAACAATCCCCGCTCATCATCACACTCATGCACACAATACAATAACAGTTTTTCTAGCTTTTCCCTGAAGCGGCGGTCCTCCAGCAGGCCAGCGTTGAGGACCCACAGGCCGCCCCCCCGGACGTCCCCCGGCCCCGAGAAGCTGCATCGGAGGAACAGGTGATCGCTCCATGGGCAAGGCTCATAAGCAACCCCCCGAATCCCCCTCAGCAACCCCCCGGAGGCCAGGAGCAAGTCGATCCGGGAGCGGCGGCTGCGGCCCTGCACCACCTGGACCCGACTGTAGGACCGCCTACCTGGGTTGAGAACCCGAAACACATCAATTATATCGTTGCGAACACACAAATCCGCGAACACAGCCCTGCTCACGTCAGACCTGAGCTTCTCCCTCCCCCCCACATCATCCAAGGTCTGAACCAGGTTCAGGTCCCCTACGATGATGGTGGTGGGAGTGATCCACCTCTCCAGCTCTAGAAAAAGAGCTTTTCTTCTCACTTCATCGTTATGTGCATAAACATTAATCAACCTGCCTGCCCACTGTGGACACACGATATCCAGCACTATTACACGGCCTTCATCGTCTGAGTGCACTTCAACCCACGTAACCCCCGCTGCTTCCCCGAACAGCACAGCCACCCCTCCGGAGGTAACACCCCCGTTGTTGCAAGCTATGCTGCCCTTCCACTCCCCCCGCACCCTTTGCTCCACCCGCTGATCCCACCAGGTCTCCTGAACACACAAGATGTCATTTTTTTTTATACTAGTCAAAATAGCCCTGGTTTTAACCCACGTGCGGAGCCCTCGAACATTAAGAGAAAGGAGGGAAGCCATCAGGGGCACCTAGTGGAGGGAATGCACATCATTGCTTGGTTTTCCTTTTCTTGTTCTTTCTACCCGTCCTAACCTGCTTGACCTGGTCCAGGTCCCAGTCGGTGTCGGAGCTGGTCCCGAGCTGTGTCTGAGGAACGACAGGGACCCCTCCCTGCCGTCCCTCGAGCAGTGGCCCCTCACTGGCTGAACCCCCCTGTCTGGCCATCACCTGGGCCGAGGGCAGCTCACCGTCTTCTCCAAGACAGGAGCCGACCCCCGCCACCTGCTCCCTGGATCCAGCCCGGGCTAGGTCAGCCGTCACGGCCACACCCGCCCCTTCCTGCTCCATGTCCTCCTCGCTCTCACTCCCCTCCTCAGAGAGAAGCTCAGCCGAGGAGCCTTCATCCTCCTCCTCATCCTCCTCCTTCTCCTCCTCCTCCTCCTTCTCTACCTCCTCCTCCCCTCCCTCCTCCTCGCTCTCCTTACACAAGCACTTAGAGTCTACTTTATTGCACAAAACACACTTCTCCTCCTCCGGCCCCCTCTTGGCCCCACATTCCCGCACGTAATGCCCCTGGACCCCGCACTTGTGACAGAAAAACTCCGGGCATTCTCGCAGTATGTGCCCCGGCTGAAGACACATACGGCACACCTTGACCTGTCGGTCGTGAATGACTCTGAAGTATTCGGGCCCTAGGGCCGTCTCGAACCGTGCCGAATACGGCAGGCTCTGGATTTTATCATTAAATTTTACTTTCAGGAACCTGGTACCATCAGCAACGTTAGTCCCCGGCCACATTCGTCTCCTTATCGGGGAGGCAGCACCCACCCCCCAGCTCTCTAATTTAGCCACAATTTCTTCATCCGTAATATAAGCAGGCAGGTTGAGAAACGATACTACAAGCTCATCATTACACAGACCTTTTGCTAGCACAGCAGTATCACCAATTTTGAAACCATCAAGGATTCTCTCCTTACCCTTGATGTGCGTCAACGTCACTTCATACGCGCGGGGACCGGTAGCACGGCAAGCCACCAAGCCCCCACACAAGCCCCTCACCGCCCGCATGAGCTCCATCGCGGAGATGGGGAGAGTCCCTTGCAGCTCCAAGAGGACGGTGAGCTCCTTTTTCGAAGGTCCGCTGGGGTCCTGCTGCCGCGGACGGGCCCGCCACGGCTCCAGCCGCTGCTCCCGTCCCCGATCGAGCCGGCGCTCCAGCCCCCGCAGCCTTGGCTCTTCTCGCCGCCAGCAAAGCGGCCGCTGTTTCCTTCCCGGCTGCTGCAACAATCGAAGCCGCCGCCGGAGCCTCCGCCCATCCCGCAGAATCCGCCGCCGTCCTCCCGGCCCCGCTGCCTGGACCCTTGTAGTCCGCGCGTCCTGCCGAGTCCACCGCCGCCGCTGCCGCCGCCTGGGCTGGCCTGCCCGCCCGTCCCGTCTGGTTGGCCGCCGCCGCCGCTGCTCCGGCTGCTGGAATCACCGCCACCGGAGCCGCCGCCGCCTTGGTCCCTCCCGGAGCGAAGGACACGATCCTTCCCATCACCGAAGCCGCCGTCGGAGCCTTTCCTGGCCCCGCTGCGCCTGCTCGTCCCGTCACGGGACCCGCAGCTCTGGCGTCCCCGGCCCTCGTGGCTGCCACCCTCGGTGGCAACGCTCCAGCTGCGCCGGCGGAGCCGGCTCCCAACCCGGAAATCGGCCCGCTCCTCGTGGCCCGCTGCTTCTGAGCAGCCACCCGGTTTTTCCCCACCGCAGTCTTCCATTCGCTCCCATCCATACACTCACTTTCACTCACAGACTCAATCTCATTCACCAATCTACCACTCTTATCCATCCTCACGTCAAACATACCTCTTTCCTCCTCTCCCCTCCGCATGCCCTTTGCAGGACGCCCAGAGGAGAGAGCAGGTGCAGCCAATTCCGGGTCCGTTACGCTTTTACTCATCGTCGATTTAGCCTTGCTTCTAGTTTTTAACATTATATCCGTCATTTTTTTTTTTTTTCTTTTTGCAAAAGTGAAGCTACCGTGTATCCCACCCCCGATCAGTGCTAGTCACTGCCGGGGGGTATTCAAACAAACTATTTACAAAAAACCAGAAGTGACACGAGGTACATATAAAGTGAAGAAAGGACAGAATAGAAGAAAAAAGAAATGAAAAAACACACCGCACACACGCACTCACACGACGAACAAACAATTCCAGACAGACAAACAATTGCTCTCAGCACACTCACTCACTCTCACTCTGCTGCTGCACTCTCGCTCTCACACCGACTCGCCAACTCACACACACCAACTGCGCTCCTAGGGGTTCAGGGTGGTATGGCCGTAAGCCGAGGGAGCAGGCAGAGAAAGGCCCTTTATAGATGTCCATCGCCTTTTGCCAAGAAATGGAGGACGTGTGTGCTGATGATGACAAGTTCCCACCAAAGCCTCCCAGGACAAAATGATGACAATTTGGTCAGTGACAAGCACAATACCTGGACTATATTGACCAAACTGATGCAGTGAGCCCTGCTAAACTGCATGCAGCAGGAAGATAATCCCGCTTTTTGGCAATATCCGTATGTTTGCTTGTTCTGCTATGAAAACCGATCGCTCGATTTTGGAAAAGTTATACATTATCGAGAAAATGGCTGCACGACCCAAACGTTACCGGGAAATTAAACAGGTCCCGTTCATGTTTGTAATGATTAATCAGATGATCCTGGGGACGTTGGGGGATGGGGGGAGAACTGGGGGGTAAAGAATGAGATGAACTCCATTGTCCCCGTGGGAGGAGCAGCAGCACCCTCTGCTGTTTGTCAAGGGAAATGGAAAAAAGCTTACAGCACCTGGTATTCCCAGGCGGTCTCCCATCCAAGTACTGACCAGGCCCGACCCTGCTTAGCTTCCGAGATCAGACGAGATCGGGCGTGTTCAGGGTGGTATGGCCGTAAGCCGAGGGAGCAGGCAGAGAAAGGCCCTTTATAGATGTCCATCGCCTTTTGCCAAGAAATGGAGGACGTGTGTGCTGATGATGACAAGTTCGCACCAAAGCCTCCCAGGACAAAATGATGACAATTTGGTCAGTGACAAGCACAATACCTGGACTATATTGACCAAACTGATGCAGTGAGCCCTGCTAAACTGCATGCAGCAGGAAGATAATCCCGCTTTTTGGCAATATCCGTATGTTTGCTTGTTCTGCTATGAAAACCGATCGCTCAATTTTGGAAAAGTTATACATTATCGAGAAAATGGCTGCACGACCCAAACGTTACCGGGAAATTAAACAGGTCCCGTTCATGTTTGTAATGATTAATCAGATGATCCTGGGGACGTTGGGGGATGGGGGGAGAACTGGGGGGTAAAGAATGAGATGAACTCCAATGTCCCCATGGGAGGAGCAGCAGCACCCTCTGCTGTTTGTCAAGGGAAATGGAAAAAAGCTTACAGCACCTGGTATTCCCAGGCGGTCTCCCATCCAAGTACTGACCAGGCCCGACCCTGCTTAGCTTCCGAGATCAGACGAGATCGGGCGTGTTTTTTTTTTTTATCTTTTATTATGAAAATATAAATTTTACAATTTAAAGAAACTATTCGTTAAAACCACAAACAACACAGAACAGACCGTACAAAAATGAAAACAAACTGTAAATCAAACACAAATGCAAAATGAAGTCAACTGAAAAACAAAACCATGTAACACATAATAAGAAACAACAGACAGAAAATATCTAAACAGACATGAAAGGAAAAAACTAACAATACGAGAAATAACAAATGAAACGAACTGAAGAAAATAATGCATCACATTCATACTCACTCAAAACAAAAACACAAATCACCCAACTCATTCATGAAACAGAAAGAACTGCCCGCCACCAGTGCGTCCAGTTTGTTGGCGTGGTGCAGTGTTCTGAAGTGTGCCTGTGTGATCTGTTTCCATATGTGTGAAGCGGATGTGTGCCTGTGATCGTGCAATGAAATGTTCCGTCGTGTCCAGGTGGCCTGCCGTGCCAGTGCCAGAATTGTGTTGGTGAGTGCGTGCTTGCGTGCCAGTCCAAATAGCAGGGTCCAGGGGGTGAGTGTCGTGAGTGTGTACTGACAATGAGTGCGCAGGACAGACAGTAGAAAAGCATGAAAACCCACCAACTCGGGGCAGTGCACAAACAAATGTAAATCGTCCTCATCCCCTAGCTGACAAACTGCGCAGGTCCTGGAGAAGAGCTCCCTGTGGACCTGGTGCAGGACGACCCCGGTGAAGACCCTCCTGTGCCTGACCCGGAAGTCCAGGTCGAACGCCGCATGCGATAGGTGCGGGACGCTGCAATTGTCCCAGATTTTCCCCACGTCCGAGCCGGGGAAGAGCCTCCCCCAAGCCTCCCCCAAGCTGCCTCGGATGAAGGCCGCCTCCCCAGCTCGGACGCGAGGAGCCTGTACAGCGCCCCGGTGTTGTACTCGGCAAGGGGTACGACCTGGCTCGGGGCCAGGCACAAGAGGAACGCCAACCGAGGGTCCCGCACCGGTCCGGTGGTGCAGAGAGCCCTCCTCCAGGACTCTGGCATGGCCCTATCTACTCTAGCACCGGTGGTTCTAACGTGCCCCGGCCTAAAGCTAATCCCTCCCCTGTTCAGTGAAATTTTGGCTCTTTGAAAGTCAAAGAACCCCTCCCCGTCAATCACCTGACCAATCCTCGTGACCCCCGCTGCCCGCAACGGTGCACAGGACAGCGCCCTTCCCTCGTACTGGAGGAAGGGAGTCTGGAGGAATGGCAACGGTGCGATACTGCCTCTGTTCACCTCTGCTGGCTTGAGGCGTGGCAGCAACTTGCGCCACGCCTCTAGCACCTCCCGGAAGAACGGCGGTAGCCGGCTGTAGGCCGTTCTGGGAGGGAGAGTGCACAGATTGTACACATCCCCCTCGCCGTACTGAGCCAAACAGCCCGCCATCGCGCCCTCCCAGGGGTACTGCCTGGCCGGATCGAGAAATTTTCTAACCACTTTTAGCCGCAGTGCGTCTCTTTTGGCACTCAAGTCAATCAGTCCTAAACCCCCCTCCCGTATATTACCGATTAACACCCGTCGAGCGATCGAATTGGCCCTCCCCCTCCAGAGGAATGTGGAGAGGGTGTCCTGCAGGACGTTTAGTGCCCACTGTGGCAGCTCGCAGGTCCCCAAAACATGTACTAGAGTAGAGGCTACTAAGGCGTTCCACACTATTACCTTTGCTCTCAGGCTGAGGCCCCGGGGCCGCCACCTGTTAACAATGTGTTTCACCCTGTTAATTGCCGCGTCCCAGTTACTGTGTGAGGCCCTATCCCCACCTATGCCCACATGTATTCCTAAAATCTTTGTCTGCTGTTGTATGTTAAAACCCCACCGGCCAAGACCCCCTCCGTCCGCCACCAGCAGGCAGGTCTTGGCCCTGTTCAATTTCGCCCCCGAGGCTGCCTCGAAGGCCGCGACGTGCTCCAGCGCGCAGTCGATCTGCTCCGGCGCCGAGGCCAGGACGGTCACGTCGTCCGCAAAGGGAACGACGGTGACCCTCCCGAGCCCCGGCGCCACGGGCAGCCCCGGCATGCGCCCGTCCCCCGTGATGGCGGCCACCAGGGACTCCACCACCACGGAGAACAGCAGCGGAGAGAGAGGACAGCCCTGCCTCACCGATCTTGTGATATTAAAAACCCTGCTCAGCCTCCCATTTATTTTAATTCTTGCCTGTGCTCCCCTGTATAGCAACCCCACCATCCTCCTGAGCCCTGGCCCGAAGCCCATGGCGCTCAAAGAGTTGAATAAAAACCCCTGGTCTACCCGGTCAAAAGCCTTTTCTAGGTCCAGGTTCAGGAGGAGCCCCTTTTTCGACTCCTCCATCCCCCGGACCGCTCCCTGCACCACTAAAATAGAATCGGCTATATCCCTGCCGGGGACGCCGTAAGCCTGTAAACTGGTCACGACGTCCCCGGCCACCTCCTTCATCCTGTTCGCCACTATTTTGGCGAGTATTTTATAATCTGCGTTGAGCAGGCTTATCGGCCTATAATTTTTGATCTCCCTCCTGTCCCCTTTCTTGAACAGGAGGGAGATCACTCCTGCCGAAAAGCCCTCCGGCACCCTGTCTGTGTCTACGATTTCATTAAAAAGCTGTGTGAGGAGCGGCACAAAGTACTCCTCACACAGCATATAGAGTTCGGCGGTGAGGCCGTCCTCTCCAGGGCTTTTGGCCCTGGATAGACCGGCTATGGCCCTGGCGACCTCATCCTCCGTTATCCTCCCCTCCAATAATTCGCTATCCTGAGCCCTCAACCTCCCTCTTACTCTGCTCAGCAACTGTTCCCCCCTCCCCTTATCCACCTGCTCCCTACTGAACAATTTCTCGAAAAACGAGACAGCCACCTCCTCCACTCCATCCCGCCCCGTAACCATGGTCCCTGCCTCGTTTTCCAGCTGCCCTATTTCTTGCCTTTGCTGTCTTCCCTTCTCCAGGCCGAGAAAGTACGCGGAGTACCTCTCGCCCTGGAGGAGGTCGACAGCTCTGGCACGCAAGGCTGCTGCAGCGCACCTGGCCCCATGAAGCTCTGCCAGCTTCGCCTTCGCGGCTTCCATGTCCGCCAGCTGCGCTCCAGTCGCCGCGTCAATGTTTATCAGGACATTTTTAATCACACCATTTAATTTTTGTTCCTCCATTTTCTCCGCCCACCCCTTATGTTTGGCGAAGTTTATGGCGAGCCTTTTAATTCTCGCCTTAAACTCCGCCCACCTCCCCAACAATCCCCGCTCATCATCACACTCGTGTACACAGTATAACAACAGTTTGTCCAGTTTGCTCCTGAAACGGCGGTCCTCCAGCAGGCCGGCGTTGAGGACCCACAGGCCGCCCCCCCGGACGTCCCCCGGCCCCGAGAAGCCGCATCGGAGGAACAGGTGATCGCTCCACGGGCATGGCTCGTAAGCGACCCCCTGAATCCCCCTCAGCAACCCCCCGGAGGCCAGGAGCAAATCGATCCGGGAGCGGCGGCTGCGGCCCTGCACCACCTGGACCCGACTGTAGGACCGCCTACCTGGGTTGAGAACCCGAAACACGTCCACCATGTTGTTACGCACACATAAGTCCAGAAACACACCCCTGCTCACGTCGGACCTGAGCTTCTCCCTCCCCCCCACATCATCCAGGGTCTGAACTAAGTTCAGGTCCCCTATGATGATGGTGGCGGGAGTGATCCACCTTTCTAGCTCTAAAAACAGAGCTTTTCTACTCATCTCATCGTTGTGAGCGTACACGTTTATCAATCTGCCTGCCCACTGCGGACCCACAATGTCCAAAACGATTACTCGACCCTCGCTATCTGCGTACACCTCTACCCACGTTACCCCTGCTGCTTCCCCGAACAACACAGCCACCCCTCCGGAGGTAACATCCCCGTTGTTGTTGGCTATGCTGCCCTTCCACTCCCCCCGCACCCTTTGCTCCACCCGCTGATCCCACCAGGTCTCCTGCACACACAAGATCTCGTTATTTTTAATGGTGTTCAAAATAGCCCTGGTTTTCACCCACGTGCGGAGCCCTCGAGCGTTTAGCGAAAGAAGGGAAGCCATCAGGGGCACCTAGTGGAGGAAATGCACATCATTGCTTGGTTTTTCTTTTCTTGTTCTTCCTACCCGTTCTAACTTGCTTTACCTGGTCCAGGTCCCAGTCGGTGTCGGAGCTGGTCCCGAGCTGTGTCTGAGGAACGACAGGGACCCCTCCCTGCCGTCCCTCGAGCAGTGGACCCTCACTGGCTGAGCCCCCCTGTCTGGTCGTCACCTGGGCCGAGGGCAGCTCTCCGTCTTCTTCAAGACGGGAGCCCACCTCCGCCCAGCCGCCACCTCCGGCCGCCTCTAGCCCGTCCAGGCTGGAGCCGATGAGCTCCGCCTGGGTCCGGCCCTTCGGCACCGTTGGCTGCACCGGGGGCCCAGCCCGGGCTAGGTCAGCCCTCACGGCCACACCTGCCCCCTTGCTCGGGTCCTGCTGCTCACCTGGCACCTGCTCATGGGATCCAGCCCGGGCTAGGTCAGCCGTCACGGCCACACCTGCCCCTTCCTGCTCCATATCCTCCTCGCTCTCACTTTCCTCCTCAGAGAGAAGCTCAGCCGAGGAGCCCTCATCCTCCTCCTCTTCCTCCTCCTTCTCCTCCTCCTCCTCCTTCTCCATCTCCTCCTCCCCTCCCTCCTCCTCGCTCTCCTTACACGAGCACTTAGAATTTACATTTTTGCACAATACACACTTCTCCTCCTCCGGCCCCCTCTTGGCCCCACACTCCCGTACGTAATGCCCCTGGACCCCGCACTTATGACAATAGAACTCCGGGCATTCTCGCAGTATGTGCCCCGGCTGGAGACACATACGGCACACCTTGACCTGACGGTCGTGAATCACCCTAAAGTATTCTGGCCCTAGGGCCGTCTCAAACCGCGCCGAGTACGGCAGGCTCTGGATCTTGTCGTTAAACTTAACTTTCAGGAACCTGGTACCATCAGCGACGTTAGTCCCCGGCCACATTCGTCTCCTTATCGGGGAGGCAGCACCCACCCCCCAGCTCTCTAGCTTAGCCACAATTTCATCGTCCGTGATATAGGCAGGCAGATTGAGAAACGATACTACAAGCTCGTCATTGCACAGACCTTTTGCTAATACAGCAGTATCACCAATTTTAAAACCATCAAGGATTCTCTCCTTACCCTTGATGTGCGTCATGGTTACTTCGTACGCGCGGGGACCGGTAGCACGGCAAGCCACCAAGCCCCCACACAAGCCCCTCACCGCCCGCATGAGCTCCATCGCGGAGATGGGGAGAGTCCCTTGCAGCTCCAGGAGGACGGTGAGTTCTTTTTCAAAAGTCCGCTGGGGTCCTGCTGCCGCGGACGGGCCCGCTACGGCTCCAGCCGCTGCTCCCGTCCCCGATCCAGCCGCCGCTCCAGCTCCCGCGTCCTTCGCTCTTCTCGCCGCCAGTAGAGCAGCCGCTGTTTCCCTCCCGACCGCTGCAGCCATCGAAGCCGCCGCCGCCGGAGCCTCCGCCCGTCCTGCCGAATCCACCGCCGTCCTCCCGGCCCCGCTGCCTGGTCCCGTGTCGCCCGCTCGTCCCGCCGTGTTCTCCGCCGCTGCTGCCGCCGCCTGGGCTGGCCTGCCCGCCCGTCCTGCCTGGTTGGCCGCCGCCGCCGCTGCCCTGGCTGCTGGGATCACCGCCGCGGGAGCCCCCACCGCTTTGGTCCCTCCCGGAGTGAAGGACACGCTCCGTCCCATCGCTGCAGCCGCCGCAGCTCCCGAAGCCGCCGCCAACGGAGCCTTTCCCAGCCCCGCTGAGCCTGCTCGACCCGTCATGGGACCCGCAGCTCTGGCGTCCCCAGCCCTCGTGGCTGCCACCCTCTGTGGCATCACTCCAGCTGGTACGGCGGAGTTGGCTGCCAACCCGGTAGTCGGCGCGCTCCTCGTGGCCCTCTGCTTCTGGGCCGTCACCCGGCTTTTCCCCCCCGCAGTCTTCCATTCACCCACATCCATGCATTCACTCTCGCTCACAGATTCAATCCCTTTCATCAATCTTCCATTCCTATCCATCCTTACATCATACGTACTTAGAGCCTCTTCTCCCCCCCGGACGCCCTTTGCAGGACACCCAGAGGAGAGAGCAGGTGCAGCCAAATCCGGGTCCGTCATGCTTCTCATCGTTAACTTAGCCTTGCTTCTAGTCTTAACCGTAGAATCCGTCATTTTTTTTGTTGTTTTTTTTTTTTCTTTTTGCACACAATACGCTACCGTGAAATCCCACCCCCGATCAGTGCTAGTCACTGCCGGGGGGTATTAAACAAACTATCTACAAACAAAGAACCCGAAGTGACACCAAGTACATATAAAGGAAGAAAGATAGAGTAAGGGAAGAAGAAAGAAAAGGAAAAACACACCGCACACACGCACACACACGACGAACAAACAATTCAAGACAGATAAACAATTGCTCTCTGCACACTTACTCACTCTCACTCTGCTGCTGCACTCACTGCTCTCACACCGACTCGCCAACTCACACACACCAACTGCGCTCCTAGGGGTTCAGGGTGGTATGGCCGTAAGCCGAGGGAGCAGGCAGAGAAAGGCCCTTTATAGATGTCCATCGCCTTTTGCCAAGAAATGGAGGACGTGTGTGCTGATGATGACAAGTTCCCACCAAAGCCTCCCAGGACAAAATGATGACAATTTGGTCAGTGACAAGCACAATACCTGGACTATATTGACCAAACTGATGCAGTGAGCCCTGCTAAACTGCATGCAGCAGGAAGATAATCCCGCTTTTTGGCAATATCCGTATGTTTGCTTGTTCTGCTATGAAAACCGATCGCTCGATTTTGGAAAAGTTATACATTATCGAGAAAATGGCTGCACGACCCAAACGTTACCGGGAAATTAAACAGGTCCCGTTAATGTTTGTAATGATTAATCAGATGATCCTGGGGACGTTGGGGGATGGGGGGAGAACTGGGGGGTAAAGAATGAGATGAACTCCATTGTCCCCGTGGGAGGAGCAGCAGCACCCTCTGCTGTTTGTCAAGGGAAATGGAAAAAAGCTTACAGCACCTGGTATTCCCAGGCGGTCTCCCACCCAAGTACTGACCAGGCCCGAGCCTGCTTAGCTTCCGAGATCAGACGAGATCGGGCGTGTTCAGGGTGGTATGGCCGTAAGCCGAGGGAGCAGGCAGAGAAAGGCCCTTTATAGATGTCCATCGCCTTTTGCCAAGAAATGGAGGACGTGTGTGCTGATGATGACAAGTTCCCACCAAAGCCTCCCAGGACAAAATGATGACAATTTGGTCAGTGACAAGCACAATACCTGGACTATATTGACCAAACTGATGCAGTGAGCCCTGCTAAACTGCATGCAGCAGGAAGATAATCCCGCTTTTTGGCAATATCCGTATGTTTGCTTGTTCTGCTATGAAAACCGATCGCTCGATTTTGGAAAAGTTATACATTATCGAGAAAATGGCTGCACGACCCAAACGTTACCGGGAAATTAAACAGGTCCCGTTCATGTTTGTAATGATTAATCAGATGATCCTGGGGACGTTGGGGGATGGGGGGAGAACTGGGGGGTAAAGAATGAGATGAACTCCAATGTCCCCGTGGGAGGAGCAGCAGCACCCTCTGCTGTTTGTCAAGGGAAATGGAAAAAAGCTTACAGCACCTGGTATTCCCAGCCGGTCTCCCATCCAAGTACTGACCAGGCCCGACCCTGCTTAGCTTCCGAGATCAGACGAGATCGGGCGTGTTTTTTTTTTTTATCTTTTATTATGAAAAATATACTTTGAACATTTATAATAATTTACAGATTATTTACAATAATGACATATAATGAGAAACAAGACAGACTGAAGATAAACTGGACAGACATGAGTGGAACTGAAAATACTGCAAAACCCCATGAAAAGAACTGAAAAAACTAACACACACAGAAATCAGGAACACAAAAAAAAAAAGGGGGGGGGGGGGGGAGAAAAAAGGACTAAAAAGGGAAAGAGCAAAAACTATAAACTGTCAAACACAAACCTTTACAACAACCCACCCACATAACATTTAAAATTCGTCAAAACAAAAACACAAATCACCCAACTCATTTACAACACAAAACGAACTGCCCGCCACCAGTGAGTCCATATGTTCGGCGTGATGTAGTGTTCGGAAGTGTGCTCGTGCAATGCTTTTCCAGATGTGTGTGACAGATGTGTGTTTGTGCTCGTGGAGTGAAATGTTCCTTCGGGTCCATGTGGCCTGTCTCGCCAGTGCCAGTAGTGTGTTGATGAGTGTGTGTTTGCGTGGGAGTCCAAAGAGCAGTGTCCAGGGTGTGAGTGTGGTCTGTGTGTAGTGGCAATGTGTGCGTAAAATGTCCAAAAGATGCTCCTGAAAAGAAAAAAGTTTAGAACAGTGTACAAACAGGTGTGTTACGTCCTCATCGTTAATCCCACACACAGCACAGGTCCTGGAGAAGAGCTCCCTGTGGACCTGGTGCAGGACGACCCCAGTGTAGACCCTCCTGTGCCTGATCCTGAAGTCCAGATCAAAGCAGAGGTGGGGAATGTGTGATCCCACACATTCCCCACCTCTGCTTTGATTGATATTTGACCAGGTTTTGCTCGCATCCGAGCCGGGGAAGAGCCCCCTCCAAGCAGCCTCGGAGGCGGGCCGCCTCCCCAGCCCGGACACGAGGATGCGGTAGAAAACCTTGGTGGGTGTCTCCGTCAGGGGGGATTTCCGGGTGTTGTGGCACAGGAGGAATCCCAGCGGGGGCTCCCGCACCGGCCCTTTTTCGCAGAGAGCTCTCCTCCAGGACTCTGGCAAAATCTTATCTAACCTATCACCCGTGGATCTAATGTGCCCCGGCCTATGAGTAACCCTCCCTCTCTTCAGTGTATCTACAACCCTCGAGAAATGAAAAAATCCCTCCCTGTTCACCACTTGTCCTATCCTCGTGACCTCCGCCGCCTGCAAAGGGGCGCAGGACAGCGGCCTCCCTCCGTGCTGGAGGAAGGGAGTCCGGAGAAAAGGCAGCAGGCTGACACTGCTTCTATTCACTTCCTGAGGCTCCAGGCGGGGCAGCAATTTGCCCCATGCCTCTAGTACCTCCCGGAAGAAAGGCGGCAGCTGACTGTAGGCTGTTCTGGGAGGGAGAGTGCACAGGTTGTACACATCTCCTTCACCATACTGAGCCAAACAGCCCGCCACCGCCCCCCTCCAGGGGCACTGCCTGGCCGGATCCAAAAAGCGTTTAACGAGTTTTAGCCTTAGTGCGTCTCTTTTTGCACCGATGTCAATTAGTCCTAAACCCCCCTCCCGTTTATTACAGATTAACACCTGTCGAGCAATCGAATTTCCCTTTCCCCCCCACAGGAAGGAGGAGAGTGCATCGTTCAATGCTTTTAGTGCCCACTGCGGCAGCTCACAGGTACCCAAAACGTGTAATAGAGCGGAAGCTACTAAAGCATTCCAGACTATTACCTTGCCTCTCAGACTCAAGCCACGAGGCCTCCACCGATTAATCGTGTGTCTCACCCGACTAATTACCCCGTCCCAGTTACTTTTGGTGATTTCATCCCCTCCTATGCCCACCACAATGCCTAACACTTTTAATCGCCTGTCTACCACATTGAACCCCCACCTACCTATCCCCTCCCTGTTTACCCCTAAAATATTTGTTTTCTGAATATTTAGTTTCGCCCCTGAGGCCCTTTCGAAAGACCTCACGTGCCCCAATATGGCGTCGATCTCCTGTGGCGCCGAGGCGAGGATGGTGATGTCGTCCGCAAATGGGACGACAGTCACCCTCCCCGACCCCGGCGCCAGTCGCAACCCCGGCAGCCGGTCATCTAGGCTGATGGCGGCCACCAGTGTCTCTAAAACCATAGCGAAAAGCAGTGGGGATAGGGGGCAGCCCTGCCTCACTGACTTTTGTATCCTAAAGCTGCTCGTCAACCTCCCATTGATTTTGAGTTTGGAGCATGCCCCTTTGTATAGTAGCCCCGCCATTTTCAGCAGCCCCGGCCCGAAACCCATTGTTCGGAGCACACTGTACATGAATGAATGGCTGACCCTATCGAAGGCTTTTTCCAAATCTAAATTTAAAAGAAGCCCCCCCCCCTCCTCCAGGCCCCTTACTGCCCCCTGGATCGTTAAAATGAGGTCTGTTATGTCCCTGCCAGGGATGCCGTACGCCTGCAGGCTTGTCACGGCATCCCCGGCCACCTCTTTCACTCTATTCGTGAGTATTTTAGAAAAAATCTTGTAGTCGGTGTTAAGAAGACTGATTGGCCTGTAGTTTTGAATGTTAGTTTTATCACCCTTTTTAAAAAGTAACGTGATAATCCCATCTGAAAACCCCTCAGGCACCTCCCCCCTGTCCACCATTTCGTTAAACAGCTGACATAAAAGTGGGCCTATTAGATCGATGCACGTTATATAAAGCTCCGCTGAGAGGCCGTCCTCCCCCGGGCTTTTGCCCCTGGCTAGGCCGTTTACGGCCCTGACGACCTCATCAGCGGAGATGCGGCCTTCCAGCAGGGCGCTCTCCTCCCCTCTTAGCCTCCCTGCTACTCCCTTTAACAGAAAGTCCCTCTCTCTTTCCCCCATGTTCCCACCCTCCTCACTGAACAACTTGCTGTAAAACTCTGTGGATATTTCCTCAATTTGCTCCCCGTTTGTTGTTTTATTTCCCCTTTGATCAGTGAGCTCTGCAATGAGCTGTTTTTCTTGCTTTTGTTTTTCCAGGCCTAAGAAGTAGGCCGAATATTTCTCTCCTTGTTCTAGGTCGGTGACCTTTGCCCTTATAGCTGCCGCTTTGCTCTCGCTACTTTGCAGGTTGGCCAGCTGGGCCTTTACGGCACCTAGGCTGGCCAGCTCCTCCTCTGTAGCCACGTCTATTTTGCCCATGAGTTTATTTAGTTGGTTTGTTAAATTAATTTTTACCCTGTTTTGTGTCCACCTGCGGTGCTTACTGAAGTTAATGGCTGCCCTTTTGACCCTCCCCTTGAAGCCCGCCCACCTTCCCAACACACCCTCATCGTCATCACACTCATATATACAATACCTTAGTATGGTGTTTATTTTCCTTACAAAGCTGGGCTCCTGTAGGAGCCCGGTGTTGAGGCACCACATGCCTCCACCCCTCACCGCCCCCGGCCCCGCAAGGTCGCAACGCAGGAACAGGTGGTCGCTCCAAGCGCACGGCTCTAAGCGGACCTCCCTGATCCCGCGCAGCAGCTCCCCGGAGGCCAGGAGGAGGTCTATGCGGGAACGGCAGCAGCGGCCCCGCACCACCTGGATCCTGCTATACTCTCTATGTGTCGGGTTCAAGATCCTCCACACGTCAATCATGTTCCCGTTAGTGCACAGTTCCTGCAGCGCCCGCCTGCTGATGTCCCCTCTTAATTTTTCCCTCCCCCCCACGTCATTTGATGTCTGTATGCAATTAAAATCCCCCATGATTAGCGTGTGTGGCGTTATCCATTTCGCTAAGCCCTGAAAGAAGACCTTGCGCTCGCCCTCCTCGTTGGGAGCATAAATGTTTAACAGCCTGCCCGTCCAATAATTCGTTTCCACATCTAAAATCAAAACTCTGCCTGCGTCATCTGCGTACACCTCCCTCCAGGTTGCCCCAGCCGCCTCCCCGACCAACACGGCAACCCCCCCCGATCTTGCCCCCCCATCGTTGTGTGCCATGCTGCCTCCCCATAAACCCCGCACCTTTTCCGCTACCTTGGCGTCCCACCAGGTCTCCTGTAAACATAGAAAACCCCTTTTGGATGCTGTTCCCAAAATTGCCCGGATCTTTGCCTCGGTGCGGAGCCCACGGGCGTTTAGCGAGGCGAGGGAGGCCATCCAAGGCAATCTAGAGGAGGAGTTGCGCCCTCATCTTTAGTTTTTCGTCTTTTGTTTTTTCTGCCCGACCTGACCTGCTTGACCAGGTCCAGGTCCATGTCAGTGTCAGAACTGGCCCCTAGCGGCGTCTGAGGGACGACAGAGATCCCTCTCTGCCATCCCTCGTGCAGTGAACCCTCGCCGGCTGAGCCCCCTTTTTTCCTGGGCGCCTGGGCCGCGGGCAGCCTACCACCTTCCTCAGGGCGGTAGCCACCCTCAGCCAGACTGCCTTCATCGGCCACCACCAGACTGTCCCGGCTAGAGCCGAAAAGCTCCGCCCGGCTCAGTCCTTCCAGCACCGCTTCCCTTTCCGGGGGCTCAGCCCGGGCTAGGTCAGCCATCACGGCCACACCCGCCCCCCTGCTCGGGTCCTGCTGCCCCTTTCCCGCCTGCTTTGGGGGTCCAGCTCGGGCTAGGTCAGCCCTCACACCCGCCCTTTCCACTTCCTGCTCCATCTCCTCTTCACTGTCCCCGCTGCCGCTCTCCTCCTCCTCTGAGAGGAGCTCCGCTGAGGAGGCTGCGTCTCCCTCCTCCCCCTCCTCCCCCTCCTCCTCCTCCTCCTCCTCCTCGCTTCCCCTGCAGGAGCACCTTGATTTTAAATTCAGACACATTAAGCATTTCTCCTCTGCCCCCCTCTTAGCCCCGCATTCCCTCGCGTAATGCCCCTGGACTCCGCACTTGTGACAAAAGAAATCCGGGCACTCCCTCAGGATGTGGCCTGGTTGCAGGCACATCCTGCAGACCTTTACCTGGCGATCGTGGATTACTCTAAAATGCTCTGGCCCTAAAGCCGTTTCAAAACGGGCCGAGTACGGCAGACTCTGTATGTTGTCATTAAACTTTACCTTTAGAAACCTGGTGCCATCAGCAACATTAGTCCCCGGCCACATCCTTCTTTTGATCGGGGAGGCGGCTTCCACCCCCCAGCTCTCTAATTTGGCTACTATTTCTTCATCTGAGATGTACGCGGGCAGGTTAAGAAAAGACACCACCAACTCATTGTTGCACAAGCCCTTGGCTAACACCCTAGTCTCGCCAATTTTGAACCCATCCAATAGTCTTTCTTTGCCCTTTATGTGCGTCATAGTCACCTCGTAAGTGCGGGGTCCTGTGGCACGGCAAGCCACCAGGCCCCCGCACAAGCCCCTCACCGCCCTCATTAGTTCCATGGCCGAGATGGGGATCGTTCCCTGGAGTTCCAGGAGCGCGGTGAGCTCCTTCTGGTATGACTGCTGCATCCCCGGACCTGCAGGTGGGCCGGTCCCGGCTCCCGGAGCTGCTCCAGCCCCAGCGGCGCCGGCTTCCCTCGCTGCCAGCAGAGCAGCCGCCCTCTCCGCTGCCACCGACGTCCCCGCCGTAGCCTCCGCTCGTCCCGCCGCGTCCACTGCCGTCCTCCCGATTGTTGTTCCGGGTCCCGCCGAGTCCGCCGCCGTCTGCGCTGGCTTCCCCGGCCCCTTGGCTCCCGCTCGTCCCGCCGAAATCGCCGCCGCCTGTGCCGGCTTCTCCGGCCCCGTGGCTCCCGCTCGTCCCGCTGTGTTGGTCGCCGGTCCTGCCGCTCCAGTCCCGCCTGCCGTACCCCTGGCTTCCGCCGCTGCTCCGATCCGTCCCGCCTGGTTGGATGCAGCCGCCGGCTTGGCTGCTGCATTCGCCGTCGCTGCTGCCTCCGCCGCCGTCGCTACCGGTTTCGCTGCTCCCGGAGCGAGGGACGCGCTCCTTCCCACCGCGTCTGCCGCCGCTGATGCCGCGACTTTTGTCGCTCCTGGCTCTGCCATGTCTGCTCGAGCGGTCGTTTGGTCTGCTGGTCTGGTGTCTCCAGCCCGCGTGCCTGTCGCCCTCGGCGGCGCAGCTCCAGCTGCTCCAGCGGAGCCGGTCGCCAGCCCGGAAGTTGGCCCGCTCCTCGTGGCTTGCTGTCTCGGCGCAGCCATACGGTCTTTCCTTTGCACAGTCTTCCATTCATTCTCACTCACAAGCTCATACTCACTCATCGATTCAATCTCATTTGTTAACTTTCCCGTCCTGTCAATCCTCACATCATACACACTCTGTGCCTCCTCTCTCCTCCGCGCGCCCTTTGCAGGACGCCCAGAGTAGAGAGCAGGCGCAGCCATTTCCGAAGCCATGTTACTTTTACTCATTGTCGTTTTACCTT
>NC_139926.1:7530150-7710150 GCF_963514095.1 Eutrigla gurnardus
TCTGTTAATCCAGCGTCCCACATTAACACGCCCAAATCAAGTTATAAGAGACCTGTCTGAAGTGTGTAATAATGATAAATTACAATAATCATGTGAAGGTGTGCTCAGTCATTCTGTAGAATGAAGGTAAACACAGTGATTAGTGCGTGTAATGATGGCCCTCTGAAACGACTCAAATCAGAGGCTGCAGATTTATCTACTATTTAGATTTGGGCTTCCCACAATTAAATGAACATGATCGACTGCGATACTGACGTTTAAAATGTGTGCTCCGCTCAGAGAAACAAAATAGATGGGTTTTTGATTTAGAGTGCATGGAGAAACCCAAACGCACTTGGGAGAAAACATAACTTACTTATAACTTAAAGGTCCCATATTATCCTGTTTTTCATCAATTCCAAACAGCTGTCAGAGGTCCAACAACACTGTATTCCATATGCATTGCCCCAAACCCATCCGTGGTCCTGAGTTTCAGCTGTCTAAAAGTTGCTCAAATGAGAACAGGTTGTTTCTGTGTCTGCACCCTTAAATGCTAATGAGCTCCATCTGTCATCGCCTACTGGCTTACGCTAGCGGTAGCATGCGCCAATGTTTACGTGGATGTATGGCTATGGCTCGCCTATGTGTCTCAGGTGAAGTTGCTGGGTCCCGTATGGTTGGGACAGATCCTTTTACGAGGGTCAGTGTCGAGGCAAAGCCAGCTTTGTACTGACCCTCGTTACTGAAGCAGTCCGATGTGAAGTGGTTAACACACATACAAGCTAACACGGACCGTAGCCCATTGTCATTAAAAATGAAATGCAACCACTGTCTCTTCTTCACTTATGTTGATTTGTACAACCAACAACACAGCCACCTGCATGTCTAGCTCTGAGCGACAACATTGTGAAACACCGCTATCTCACTGCTGTCTCACCGCAGGACACACCGAACTTCAACTCGGTGATGAACGCCCCCTCTCGGATATCTCCTATCATCAGAGGAGTTCGGCCTGTGTAAATGACTCCCTTCGTTACGTAACAACAGGAGCTGAATCTGAACAGCCTGTAGGAGTGCCGTTGTACCAGTGGGGGGGCTGCAGAGACCATGCAGGAGTCGCTTGTTTTCCTCATTATTGGAGTTGACCGGCTCAGGGAGGACAAGTTTATAGGTGTAGAGACCAGAGAAAACCTGTTTTTCATAAATGGGACCTTTAACTTATAATGTAAAGTCATAAACACGGGAGAGAAACCAATTTAGAACAAGAAAAAGGATCACCAGAATGTTTTTTCTCTCATTCGCCTCTCAGGGCTTCCATAGATCAACACATACTAAATTACTGATGTTCCTGCTTTAATCATATTCATTTTTTTTATTTGATCTATTACTGGCTGGAAAGTGTTTAATCAAATCATTTATTTCCGTTTCTCAAAATCTGCAGATTGGCAGCAGATTGATGTGGGTGTTTCTGAGTCGTCTACCGTGAGCACTGTGAACAGAAATACTACATTTGACTCCAACTGAGTGGAATCCTGAACCCCAAATATATTGTCTCACTGGTGGATGACACACAGGGAGAGCTCCCCTCCTGCTGGAGCTCATTCTGCAGTCAGACAGCTAATGAGCGGGAGGGATTTACATCACAACTTGCATGCCTCCCTACTCTGCCGTAGTTCCAGGTATTCCCCCTTTCCCCCCAGGTGCCTTTGGTGTGCAGCGCCTCTGTCTGCTTGAGTTATTGAGCATTTGTTGTGTAGCTGCAGAGCCCGCCAGCGCTTCAAACCCAGTGTTCCACTCCACTCCTCTGACAGCCACAGAAGCCCTGAGTGGCACTCGAACAAACCAGTCCCAACTTCAGAAGACAGCAATCAAACCGCCACAAAGAGGAAACCTGTCACTGTCTTGGGTCACTCACACACACACACACACACTCACACACACACACACACACACCCGAGGAGGGGAGCAGATCAGAGAGGCAGAGACATGAAGGCAGTGGCAGCGTCTCTTAACTTCCATGTCAAACTACATCACACAGAAGAGAAACTCCATGTTCCAAGACACGGAGGAAGTTGAGGTTGGGTGTTTGTGTGTGTGCCTGAGCCCTAATGAGGACAGGGGTAAGGGGTTAAATCATCCTCCCATGCTGTGTGGGGTGTGTGAGTTAGAAAGCGAAGAAGAAGAAAAAAGGCCCAAAAAAAAAAGCATAAGAAGAGAAGATAAGTGAGAAAGAGTGGGACTGCTGATTAACGCAGAGCCAGAGAGTTACTGGGGGAGGTATGAAGATTATCTGATGAATTCTCTGAAACTCTGTTGAATTCTGGTGCTTACATCAAAGACAGGATGACGTAAAATCCTTCAAAGGTTGTGTCAAAAGGTCACTCCGCGGTAGAAATGATTGATGTCAAACAGTGATGTAAGTTGCTGCTGGAGGTTTTGAAACAATTTGTCGTCAAGTGGGAAACACGACAACATAACTACGACTTTCCTACAGTTATCCTGACCTCAACTAACCCCATCCTAAATGGGGAAACAGCTAGCCCGTATCAAAAATCCACCTGGCAACGGCTCTCCACTTTTGTAGATATAGTGAGGGCATTGTTCATTTACTTCTGAGTGGATCAAATGCTGTTATAAGATCAAGAATACAGTTTTAATCTCAGCAGTTAAGACACAGTAACATGGAGGAAAAGTCCTTTAAGTGCTCAGAAAAATGGAAATTTGAACATTTACAACTCCACGGCAACTCTATCAGCTCAAGAAGATCATGTGATATGAGTGAAAGTACCAGAACAGCATGGCACGTCTCCACTTTGCTCTCACTTGAACTTGTTGGAATGTAGAACCTCTCTTCCTCCCCCTCCTCCCTCCGTCAGTTTACGCTCTCGTAGCGCTATGAAGGAGCCGGGCCTCTGACCCGACACAGCACATCGCATCAGACTATGCCTTATTGATCTCCATCCACACCTCCCCTCCCTCCTCGCTGCACAGTCTGGACCCTCTTCTCCCATTCATCTAATGACATTTCCTCACTCCCTTTATCATTTTGATACACTTTTCACTCCTTTGTGTCCTGTTTTATGCCGCCCCTCATCGCCCTCTCTGTGGGTCTGTCTGTCTGATATCGAGCAGACCACTGATCAGAGGCGGAAATCACAAGCATTAATGTGATAGGATTAGCAGGGGAGGCTGCTGACAGCCCTACAGTGACTTTCCCCTTGACTGGATTAACCCTTGCTGCTCAGATCCTCAGTCTGAGACCGTTTAAAAACGCGTGTGAATGATCGCTAAATGACGTTTCATGTGTGATCACAGCAGGCCCTTCCATTTAAGAGGCGCATTGAAATGTCAAATAAATACCAAAAAACTGTGCCACATACATATTTATTACATATGTCTGTCTTTGTAGAGCTTTTCCATCCTCCGCCCCACTCTCTGTCGCTGCAGACTGCCGAGGCCTGCAGAGTCCGTCCAAAAGAGATACAGGGAGTCGGCCGTGCTTTGTCTAGCCTACGTCCGTTTGTGAAGAGGCCTCCTGAACCGGTCTGAGAGGTCTGACGGACAGAGGCTGTGTGTTTGTGTGCCTTTTTGGACTCACCATGAAATGTGGCTGGGTCAGTATCCGTCTGAGTTCTTTAGCTTCGTGGTTCTCTGGGTAGCAGGAGATCTCTTCCAGCACCTGGAGATGAAGAGAGAGGAAAGAGCCTCGGTTTGTGTTTCAGCCACAGTTTTTCCTCATTATCGCCTAAATCATACATACGTACACACTCATACCTCAGCACCCGGCTGTACCTGCTGCTGCACCTCAGGCAGTGTATGGAGAGCGACCCAAGAACCTCACAGCCCCCCCTCCCCCCCTCAAACTCGCCCAGACACCGCCTCCAACATCTCCACAGCCAATGTGAGCCCAACTTTGGACACCGCTCAGGGCCTCGGGGAAGCTGGTCAAGGCTCTGCCCCTCCTCCTGCCCCTTTGACGTGACTCCATGTCGGCTCCAGTTATGTTGCGCCTGACTGGTGAATGTGGCATTGTGGAGGTGAAGCCTCTGAGGGTGTGAATGTGTGTGTTTGGAAGTACTACTGAAACCTGCATTGTGGATTTACGATGCACTCTCTCGTTTCCGAGTGTGTGTTCATTCAGGTGTTCTTCATCTGTGCTTATATTTAGCCGTTATTCTCTCATTGGCATCGGAACCGGATGCTACAATCTCTGCCGACAAAAAGTCTTATATTCCCACGAAGCCCAGTTTGCATCTCCCTGACGTTAACACATTTTATGTTACAGAAACTGTCCAATCCTATAACTATCTGTGAATTTAGCTGGAGAGAAGTCTCCTTTTGGAAAAGTTGGAGCGACTGGAAACTAATGATATTTCTATTTTGCAGATGGACGATCATGTCTGTGCTTCACTATGAATATAGTCTTTATTCTCACACTGCTCGCTCCACCTTAAAACATTGATATTTATAGAAAAGATAACTAAATTCTAGTGTTTTATTTAGAGGGGTCTCCTTTAGAAACTACCTCAATACATCACTTCTTTCCTCACCAGAGCAGATCTCAGGTCTGGTCAGGTCTGGTCTGGTCTGGTTACCCCCCCCCCCCCCCCACACACACACACACACTTGTATAGACTGTGTTGCCATACTGAAATAGACTGAATTGGAGAGGATTTTAAAACCTGAATGTCTCATCTACTAGCTGGATATAAACAAGTCCTGCGGTTTCCTGTCTTTCTGCTGTACTCCAGATTACTGGATTAAATAAAGGAACTCATTATGAAAGGAATTATGGCTGTCCTGAAGGATGTTTATGGATCTTGGAGTGACGGGTGGGGGGGACAGAGAAACAAATACAGCTGCTAGAAAAAGGAGCGTTGCATTGTGGGCCAAGCAGTACAGAGCCCTCAGTCCTGTTCCCGTTCAGTCAGTAGCACACAAAGGGAGCCTGGGAATTACAACAGTGGTGGGAGGGCAACAACCCGAGCAGTCAAACGTTCTTAAAACGCGTGGATATGATTTACTTATACTATAATCGACTTTGCTATTACCGTCTAAAGTGAGATGAGAGCAAAAATAAGACTTTTATTGAAACAAAAACGGCTATAAAATGTTCAATGATCACTTCAAATGAATTACAGTCATAACCCATAAAAACAACACATTGGCTCATATGTGTGCCTATAAAAAAAATAAATAAATAAATAGACTGTAGCCTATGATGACATATTACATAAAACATAAGACCGGGGTTAGTTGACAGTCTGGTTATCGATCTCCTCCGCTTACGACACACACATATGCGCACACACACACACACACACACACACACACGCACACACACACACACACACACACACACACACACACACACACACACACACACACACACACACACACACACACACACACACACACACACACACACACACACACACACACACACACAGCTGTCTGATGCTGGTGCATAATGATTTATGTGGGACTACTTTTCCTTATTTCATGGCATTTTTTGGATGAATGCATAGACTAAATATAAAACAAAAAACAATGCTGGTGAATACTGATTTTGATTGAGACTAACTTGGCAACGGTCGACACTTCGGAGCATTCAGGTCAGCCTTAAACTCAGGTCAGCCTCTTTGTTCCTACAGCTTTTAAGGGTCACAGCTATCCATCCCGCTGTAATGTGTGCTTTATTGATCACTTCATCAGCTCCCTTAGAGGTGCTAGTAGAGTAACTGTATGCATTGATGTATGATATGAGAAGTTTATGAGTTATTGTGTCATTTTGAGTCAGTGTTTGTCGTTGGTGTTGCGTTCGAATGTCAGATGTTATCTGCATCATTTGAGTTGAAGTATTGTAAATACAGTCGTGGTGTTTTGTGCATATCAATAAAGAAACCAACGTTCTTCTTTCAGTCACAGTAGATCACACCAGGGAGCTGCTACAGTGCAGTAACCTTCATGGATGTTATTCACATCTTTACTCCCCCTCCGTCCAAACCACAGCTCATCCTCCTGCTCTACTCGTTAGTACCGTGAACATGACACCAGGGGGGCGTGTTGAGGGCTTACATATTCCAGGTGTTTCAAAGCGCCACTTGCTTCATCTTGGGAGGAGCTCTTAAGTGGAGGAAGACACAGGAAGAAGGTTACACAAGCCGTCGAGTGTCCTGTTTAGTGAGCTCACAGGTGATGACAGAGGTCAGGGGAAAGTGAGACTCCACCCCTCCCTTTGATCAGAGCCAGCGGGGAGAAATTGGCTGTGAATTTGTGAGATTAGTATCTACAGCCAAAGCAGTTAACGTCACTCCCAAGAAAGATTAGCTCTATTATTTAGCTGATAAGTTCAGAGGAAAAGAAGAATATTAGTGCAGTCAGAACAAAGCTTTTTTCTAGTCTGAAGCACCTTATCGCTGCTCTGCTGGGCCACAAACCCACACGGGTCCACTGGAAGTCTGATTACGTTCAAAGCATTTCAGGGTCAGCCAGAGTGAATCAGCAGAGACAGAAGAAAGGCAGAGGAGGAGGAGGACGAGGTCGTCCCTGAAGACACAACCAAGATTAAATGATGAGTTAATTTGAGGTGAAACTGTGTTGAAGCAGTCCTCAGCAAGTCGTCATCAAGCATCAGCAGAATCACCGTTGTTTAAAGTTTACGTGGACTTCAAATAAGAAAGTCAGAATTCCACCAGCATGGATCGACAAACAGGAAAATCCTCTGTTTGATTCTAGGACTAAAAATACTCACACATGAGAGATATTTATGAAACTTCCTTCACTCTTAATGAGCCAAAAGACTCGAGATTAAATGCAAACTTGCTTTAGCAACAACTTTAATTAACTGCAGCTGATGCTTTGGCACACACATTATTCTGCTGTGATGATCCAACTGAGTCAGCTGTGCCTGGATTCCTTCGCCACAATATTATGGAGACACTAAAGCTCCACGTAAAATATCATCATAAGCCATGAAAAAAGCATAAAGAATAACAAACCCACTACAGAAATCTTAGTAGACTAAGACCAAAATGACTGATTAGTCGACTAATCGATTAAGAGGGGGCTGCTAGTTTAAATCACACTCATGATGATATGTGTAGAATTGGAGCATTTAAAGGATCAGGTCACAATTTTGAATCCGTCTTAAAACAGTAGTCAGGTGCCCATATGGACACTGAGGGTTTTTCTTATTGTAATCAATCCTCCTATTTCAACCAGCTTTTAAGAAATTCATTTTAATTCACTTTTAATGCAAGTGATCCTCGTTTTAGGCCAAAACACCTTTACCTGAGGTTGTGAGGTAAAGTCTTCTCAGTACAGAATCCCCAGGAACAGTGTTTCCTTGGTGATCATGAAGTGGAAGGAGAGTGGGCCTTAGAAAGGCTGGGACTTTATACTACAAAGACTAACTTTGAGAGAAATATACTTCAGTTTTAGCTTTGGTACACATTCTAACACTGGAGGAGAAGTGTGGATTTCACCCAGTATGAACAAGGAGAATGATTGCAGCATGAAAACCTGTTTCGCTGTTCACATAAGCACCTGAGTGTTTTCAGGCAGTGTGACACACTTTTGATTTCCTCTAACATTCGCTGCCTGCTAGGAACTCTGAGAGATGAAGAAGAATTTGAGCTCTACTAAATCCTGGAGCAGATATTATTTCCCTTTCCTCTCCTTTCCTACGTACGCAAAATCCTTTTATTCCTGCGTTTGGCAACACAGATGCATCTCTCCAAGAATTTTAGGCCCAGGATAAACCACCTACGCTCACATGCCTGAAAAATATGTTTGGTTTATAAGCAAATTTGAATGTGTTTGCAATGCTGAAGTGCCTTCAAGGTTCTTTGTAGAGACAACCAGAAAACCAATAAAAGATAAAAAGTCTGTTTCGCTCCGTCACACCCGCACACACTCCGTCACATCTGCTGTGGCTCCATCCACAACTCTTAATCCATCCAGGCGGATTTAAGTAGGAAAATGTGAACCAGACTCTATAAGCAGACGTGGACTTCTCGGACACACTGCACCAGAGCTGTGCTAATTAGCCAGGTCTCTTTGACATGAACCAAAGCCACATAAAAGAGAGCTCGGCTCCCCTAAATGGCTTTCTCTGTCTTAACAGCACTGGGATTTAAGACGCCAGCCCTCACCCACTCCCTCACTCTTCAAGCTTTTTAATTGCTCCCCTCAACAAAGCACACAACGTAAACACGGCAGCATTCGGAGTATCCGCGCAAGCAGATACGCTTGCAATGCAATTTCCCCTCGCACACTTCTTTCACACTCCTTGTTAAACACCAGTTCCGGCTTGCATCCTGCTCGAGTGCTCACTGAGAGCCAAACACATAAAGCCAAACTAACACGGTGTATGGGAATTCATCAGAGCCGGGGTCAGACCCCGGAGACCAGAATGCAACTCTCTGTAAAGAAAGCAAAACCACACCACCAATAGCCCCCCACACACACACAGTGTTGATGTGTGTTTCATGCAGCAGCATCTCTAATGAGGAAGGTCGAACACTGAAGCCAGAGATTTGTATTAAAACAGCTCTGTGTAAACAGACCAGTGAGCTGTGGTGCATCTGCCCCGACAATGAGCCCGAGTCACAGGGAGGTGGGTCATGAACAAATAAACCTCAAGAGGTCACCCAAGTTTAAGACGAGGCTTACGGAGAACTCAAATAACTCAACATAAATAGTTGGTGAAGTCAATCTCTCCCCCTTTTACGTGCTCGTTGCTTTCTTCATGCGCTCTAGTTTCACTTCAATGACACCAATTAAAACCTGCTGTTTAAACCCTTTTAAAATCACATCGACGGTCATCGTGTACACCCATTTAACGGTGTAATGGAGTATATTTACAGTGTGGTATTTCTACTTTTGCTTGAATAAAGGATCTAAATATACTTGACCATTAAATGTGGATGTGTGCATCTGCTTTGCCACAGCCTGAAGCACTGGACGATCTCTTCTGTGATGACGTTATAGATTGACAGCTGCAGTAAAGCTGGATTTATAGTCGTGTGTTAAATGGTAACGTTGGGCTATGGAGTCGATGCAAAAAAAACGCCGGCACTGACGTTATGGAGGCAAAGCCTGCCCGTTGTTCTGACAGGCCACTATTCTGAAAAATGTCCCATTGGACCGAGAGCCCATTTGTCCGACAGACCTTTATCCCCCAAAAACAATCATCAATTGTTCTGGAGCCCTATCGCTCTGAAAATACACACTCAACCAACGAAGCACATAGGTACTTATTACGCAGGATGATGTCCAGGTTCCCATGTTTTGGGAGAAGTTTGCTTTCAGGACTTTGAGCCTTCTTGGTTAGATTTAGGAAAAGCTCATGCTTTGATTTAAAATAGACCGTTTGTGGCAGAAAGCACTGAAGACAAACTTTTCCCCAAAACTATCACGACAGGGAAGATGCTTCTGTTTGTTGGAAGGAAGGTATTTCTGGATCAATGTGATTTTGGAACAATGGGCGTTTATTTTGGGGATAATGGGCCTTCCACTGGCCCCTATATTTTGGAATAAAGGGCGTTGGAACAACTGCATGGCACCATGGAGGCTACAGAGATGCTATTTGGAGACAACAAGAACTGTGACTGGTCAGTTTGGGCTGCTTGTGTTGTTTTCTAAGTTTCTCAGGATGGTGGAGATTGTTAATAGTGAAGACGACATGAACCAAGTCAGTAATCACGCAGTAAAAATCTACTTTTTAAGTAGCACACTCCTAACAAAAATCCATGTTTTATCAGCAACCCCCACCAACTTTAAAATAGTAAAACTACTCATTAAATTGCTCTCATGGTCCCCAGCATCGTACATTTTTCTCAAATGGCATGAATTACCTTTTATACCCTTGCTTCACATTAATGAGGTTTTCTTGTGATAGCTCAGGATTAAATTGATCCAATATTATATTAATCATATTTCAGCAAAGAGAAAGGCATGACAAATGTGCGCTGCCCTGCAGAGTTGTATTCGCTGTAAGGGAGCACTCTGGTTATAATATATGACTGGTGTGATGCTTCCATTTCCTCAAACAGACTCTTAAGTTTAAATGTGAGGTTAATGACTTCCACCGCCCCACATGTTGATTACCCCAATCACTTTCACACATTTGTTAAATAAAGATTATCTCTCAGGAATGAGATTAAGTTAAATTATTTCCCATTTTGCTGAGGCCCCTCGGGACACGCCGGGTTGTGCCCAGACCCAATATCACACTGAAAGCAGCTTCTTAACGCGGACAGAGCAGGTGAGTAGAATGATCCACAGCAGTGATGAGTTAGAGCTTTAGTGAGCGAGAGGCCAGAGGGATTAATACAGAACTGTGAGCTTAAAGAGGAAAGCCAGCAACTACTGAGTCTGTCATCTTCACAGCGGATTCAATCCAGTATCACACACGCAGACCAACAGCACAAACAGGAAGGGTGTAAATGCTGGTGTTAATGCGGATGTGTTGGTTCACCTCTTTGGCTCTCTGCACGCCATCACTGGGGGGGTTTCGGATCTGCGGAGAAGACTTGGTGTTGATCTTATCGTAGAGCTGAAACAAAAGACAACAATCAGTCAACCATTCAGTTGGCCGGTGAAACGGCAAGCAGGGCAACACATGAGGTTATCAGGATCAATGACCGAGCAACTAGCTGCACTTTTGGGATAATGACACGTTGTTTTTCCATGAATATTGTTGAATTGAAGCCTCTGTTTGGCTTTCTACACTTCATGAATATAATACTGGTTTGAATAGAAATCCTGTTTTCAATCCTTCACATTGACAAACTTCATCTTTCCAACAGCCCTGATCCGTGAGTCACTTCTCCTCAAGAAAATCATCAGAAACAAGGTGATTCAACATTTACATTTAGGTCATTTAGCAGACACTTTTGTCCAAAGCGACTTACATAAGTACATTTGTCAAAAGAAGGAAACGTATCATTGCCGATAAAGTAAGAGCTAAAAATAGAACAAGTGTTAGGTCCTAATCTGAGTAAAGTAGTACCTTAAGAGCAACAGTGCTATGATCAGAGTGCTATAGGTAAGGGTTGTTTTTTGGGGGGGGGGTTAGTGGGTCATGCTATGTAGAGGCGAGGTGAAGTCTGAACAGGTGAGTCTTGAGCCTTTCAAGAACATCAGACTTCCTTTAACCAGATGTAATAACATAAAGATGTGATGTGATGTCAGGAAAGGCGTTTTAAACAAACAATTTATTTATTTTGAGGACAAAGTTGTGTAACTGTATGAGTATTCCCCAAAAAACGCATTCTAGAAAGTTACTTGAGCTTCTTTTTATTATTAAAACCTCATTTGCGTCTTCTTTCGTTTTCCATCCAAAGTAGTTTTGTGGATCTTGTTAACGGTAAGCTGTACTATATTTGCAGAAACCACAGATATCTTTGTGTTTATGGAGACATCATCTGGATAAATGTTTGGTATTTGTCAAGTGAATTTGGTTAAAAACAATGCTGTCCTTATTTATCCCACTTATCCTCAGCTCCCCCTCTTGATTTGGTTTAGTCTGACTTCAGAGCGTTATGTTTTGTCTTCTTGACACTGAACTGTTGACAAGAAGGAACTGTTTTCTCATCTCTCCGATTGAAGACTAAAGACACACGAGCTCTGTTTATGAAAAATCCCAGCTGACTAATAAACCGCGGTGACTAAACTGGCGTGTATGGGTCTAGTCAGAGACGAGGAGTGTGGGTGTATTCAAGAGATTTGATGTTTGTAGACCCAAACGGCCCTGAAAAACAGTGTCTGAACAAAGGCAGCAGCTGTGTGCTCTAATCAGAGCGAGGGTGGCTGCAGACGACTGCGGTCATCTAAAACAACTATTTAACCACATTTAGTGACACACTCTTGTGATGGATTGATGAGAAAGCTGTCTGGTGGATTTTCCATTTAACCTGCTGTACAGAACATTTCACACAGAGAGAAAAGCACTCCGATGCAGACACACAGAGTCACAGACAAACAGCCCTTTTGTGTCAGACAGTTCAATGCAACGCTCTTCTGTTTTTTTCCCTCGCCATGTGACGTGGGCATCATCACAGAGCATGTGAGGGAAAACAAACAACATTAACCTTCGAAGATGATTTAGAATCTGCATTGCGTGCATTGAGAGTATTGAATTTGACCATAAAGACACTCAGTGGTTCAGTTTGCATGTGACAGAATCCTGTTTATAGCCGCTCAGACAGCCGTGGTCAAAGGCGAGGCACAGAGCCTGCCGTCACAGAGACGTGAGATACCATGAGTCGTACAAATGGGGAAAACTCTGTGTGCACAATCTCATAGCATTGGGTTTTACACAGGCGGTTATGCTATGACTCTGAAAGGTGAAGCTGTTCTGGGTGAAAAGGAAGTGAGATTGTATAGAAGTCTATGACAAAATGACTCCTCACTTGATGTTTTACCTCAGTCAACATGAGTCGACATTAAGAGAAGTGGGATTGTCTGTATGTTTCAGATGCAGGCAGAAAACAGATGCTGTTAGAGGACTTATTTTTTACATATTGAGGACTGTTTCTGACATTATGGTGGAAGATATTTGATTTTAACAAGTTAAGATTACAACTTAAAAATGACCAAAAAAGGAGACAGGGGTTAGAATCTTCAGAGTGAAACCAGAGCCAGTTTCGCTCGCTGAAGAGGTTCATGGATTTACGGTAGATAGATTTGGGAATATCTTATTAAGTGAAGCTTTTTAATCACAGCTTGATCACAGCTTGATTTTGCCTTTGTCGGGTTTGAAATGCTCTGTATATTCTGTGTGCATCCAACATGGTTTGTAATACAAAAATCAACGCATGTGAAATTAGGTTTTGTAATTAGGGAGCCCACTGTGACACTGATTCATTATTAAATGACTTTTCTTTGAGCTTAAAAGAGCAACACAGAGAAATGGCTACAGGCCGATCCACCTACTGCTGATACCGGCTTGAAATCCTCTCAAAGAGATTAAAGGGATAGTTTGGGGGTTTTTGAAATGTATGACTTATCCATAGTCAGTGTGTTACTGACAGCAGATGGCGGCCGGCAGGAACCCAGCTTGTAGACTCAGACGTGAGCATCAGCACAAGAGTTCACCAATGCTGAAAATCATCTACGCTGTTGTTATACATAGAGTCTGGTGGCTTTCAAGAGACCATAGTAACGTTTCAAGTTTCAGTTCAGTTCCCCGTCTGAAAGGGCTATCTGACGACTAAGCAGTGGATCATTATGTGCAAATCATGTAAATTCATAATGTATAATCGTTACGTGGACGTCATGGTGCCTGGCAATGATGTTTTTGACATGAAAAAGATTATAAAATACACATCAAAACACTGAATCTGGGATGTTAATGTTCATTTGGAGAAACGTTTGAAGAACAGGAAACCAGTGGACAAGATCTCCGGAAAACCATCAGCTGATGCAACGGCACTAAAAACACATCTGGTACATTCATGTTAAGTGATGTAAGTGTGTAATCCTCTAACAGCCCATCCAGACAGACACCCGAGGTCCAGCAGACACACGCAGGGGAATAAAAGGGATGGTGGCTTTATATGTGAATGAAAACGTATACATGTGTGCTTCTGTCAGGAGGATGTTGCATTTCTCCCTGCTTGAATCCTCCTGGGAATGATGACGCACATGTCAAATGTGCATCTGCATCCTCCCTTCATGGACAAACTGTCTCAGAAAGACATAAACGCACTCCTCAGGAGATCCTTACAAGACTACAATAGCAAAGGAAACAGCCTGAGGGCTGAATCGTACTCAGTGCCACCGAGTGCGTGCCGCCCCACATGCTGTCTGCAGCACCGAACACACACATACATATTTACTACACTCCTGTTCTTTCAAAGGGAGACTTGTCAACATCAGTCTGCCTTTGTTGAGCGTTAACCAAAGTCGAGCTGACCTCTGAGGGTTTCCACTTGAAAAGGAACTGCATGAATACAATTCTTCAGCCCACAGCTGAACAAACTGTAAACGGTGAGAAATGTGCGTCATATGCTGAGAACCAGATAACAAGGATTCAGGTATGCAGACTACAGTGTTTAAAAATGTGACAGGAACAAGCATGATTGCATCCCTCTGCGGCTGCATGTGCCAACAATATTCATTTCCCATTAGTGACGAGTAAATTGAGACATTTCCTTCAGGGCAGCTCATCACCCTGCCTCCATTAGCCAGGCAGCATAAGGAGCTTCACAAACTAACACACCAGGACAGAAACAAGTACAAACGCACTTGACTAAAGCGCCTTATTATGTATGGCAAACACCAAAAACACACACATGGGGAAGCCGGGCTGCTGACGTTAAATTAGCTCGAGGCATCTCTTGACAAAACACACTTCCTACAAACACATTGGAAGGGGAAGCAGGAAGGAAACACACTCACCCAGGGGACAGTAAAGTGGTTTGTCAGAAAAGCGCCGTCAACACCGTGCAAACTAGTTAACTAAAGCAGGACGCTCCATCCTCCATCCGCTCAGGGTCTACAGGATTACTGGTTCCCTCGGAGGAGGGAGCATTTCTGCCGTGTGGAGGCTACAGCCGCACAGATAGTGATGGAGACTGTGCTTGTTGTGAATGTCACTAAGGTCTGACAATAGAAGCCATTGTTCCTGCCACTGCACTCTTGTGTCCTCCGCTGACTCCCCCTCCTCTCAGTGGGGCAGGGGTGTGAAACCGAGGCTGAAAAGGAGACATCTGCAGCCCCAGGCTCCCACTGACACTGCTGCACACACACACACACACACACACACACACACACACACACACACACACACACACACACACACACATGCACGCACACGTCTCTTTAGCGATCCCTTCTCCTCAGTTTGCTCTATGCATGGATTTCAGCCTCTTAGTTGTAGTTCGCTCCTTGGAAGTTCATAAAGAAGAACAATTTAAACGCCCGTTTTTACAAACGTGCAGCAGCTCATCAACAGACACATGAGTTTAAGTGAAGATTACGAGTTGGAATCACTAAGGCAGCTCTGAACAGGAGGGTGAAGAAAGTGACAGACTATTCATCTCCCCTCCTTCAACAGCTATTTAGCCGTTTAACCAACTCAAAAATCGCTGCTCAGCGATGCTCATGAATGTCACCGTTTTGAACTTTATGACTGTCTAATCTCAGAGGGACTCTGACTCTCTACCAGGCTCACTGTTACTTGAATCTCAATCATTGTGGAACTGGGCTCACATCCACAGGCCTGATTTCCCACACAGGTGCCATAAATAAATGTAGACAGCGCTCCTATAATATTGATAGACTCCCGAGACTCACAAGAGATATAGTCTGCTTTATTCCACTTCTTTCTTGTCAAAGTGGATAGAGTGATTACTGGTCTCCTACATTACCCACAATTCAATGCTGGGAGATCAAATCAAAGGACAATGTGTACTTTCCCTGAAGCACAATCCTGGCATGTAAACAGACTGTGAGTCCAGTAAGCTCTCCACTCACATAGATGAATATTTTCTATTTTCCAAAATGACAAACAAACTGCAAATATTTGTATCAAAGTAAAGTTGAATATAATCATGCATTACATTAATTCATTGTTGTAAACGTCTGACTTTCTGATATGCATTTCTTACATTCTTTTTTCCTTTTAACAGACTCAATTGTTGGATGACATTCTTACAAATTCTCATCTCCTGCCAACAAATCTTTTGTTTAACAACAAGAGACGCGGAGAGGGAACAGAGTAAACAAAACGGATTAAGGGAACAATAAGAAACTAAATGAAGCTCACTGAGTGTCAGACAAACTGCGTCTTCATCTTAAATTCTGTCTAGCCTCTCTGCCAGCTGCTGGGAACTGTAGTTTTGCAACCCAGTATGGTGGCGATGTGGTCAAGCAGTTGTCGAGCTGCTGGTCAACAGATTGCATCTCTGAGTCACAACAACCGGCCGTCACTCAAGGGCTAAAACTCTGCCCCCCCCACACACACACACACATGCATGATAATGCATAAGGAATTTAATAACACATTTGAAAACAACCTTGTGTGTGCAGGTGGAAGGAAGCTATTTATGCCTTTTATTAAACATGCAATCACAAAGACCACTGCGTAGTGGTAACTCATCACCATGGCTCAGACTTCTGGCCTGGGGGACATAACCTGCCAGCTAGACACTTTCCACAAGCTCCCAACATGTTTAATATTCATCCTTAAGTGAAAACATTCCTGTTAAAACAGCACAGGTGGCTTTGTTGGTCGGGGCGAGTGGTTTATACTGCTGAGACAATCACACTGTCGGTGCCTGCGTACGTTTATATACGCTTAGATTCTTCCCCAGTCTTGTATTTTAGAACCATCGTTACATTTTAGATCAAGGCTGCAAAATTGGGAACTCGAAACACGGCTTTTGATTTCATATATAATATTTCTCAAGCTGCGCTCCGCTGTGCGCCCCCTGTCTGTTCATATAAATACTTTAGTTTCACTGTCTTTCAAATCTGAAGCCGATGTTTGACATGAAAGCCTGTTTGTTCCCTGTTGTTTGTGCATAATTATATATTGCAACACAGCGACAGACATACTGTTTGATTGGATGACTGATATACTGGACAATGATTGGCATACAACAGCTGTCAAGTACAGATACTGCCTCAGTTTTAGGCTCCAAAATCATGTGCAACGCATGTCAATAAGAAAAACACTGAGTGAAATATTTGTTGTTTATGTGACAATCCAAAATGTCCCCAGAGTTCAGGAAGAGTTTGCATTAATATGTTGCAGCAGCCCGATGTTGGATCCATAGTTTCATAAAGATAACCGTTATAAATGATGAAGATCTATGAACTCTGTCTTGCTCATAGAATTATGAACAGGCCTGGTCCTGGATGTCTATTCTCAGTAATCAGTTGGGTTTTCTTTATTTTTGCTATCTTGATGTCTCCACTGATTCCATGAAGCAGTTACTCTTTTATTTAATTCCAAAGAAACAGCAGTCGCTGCTACTGGAAACATGATGAATGCATTTTGAAGCTTTTATGAACTGCGTAACGAACAAATCATTTTTCTACTCAATAAAGTTATCAATAAATTAGAAAAGCCATCACGGTGAAATAAAAATGAATGACTCATAAAAGGGGGATTTATTCCAGAGTGCTTCAGTGTGACACTTACATCGAGCAGTGTGTGTAGATGCTGGTCCTGGAAAACACTGTGGAGGAAATCTAGATCCTTTTCACTGCAGTCCGTCAGAGCGTGGATCTCCTCTAAACTGTCCAACACCTGAGACACAGCGCCTGTTACACACACACACACGCACACGCACACACACACACACACACACACACACACACACACACACACACACACACACACACACACACACATTAAAGTGAAGCTATTAAAAACAGAAAGACAACTTAAAGCTAGAGTGCGGTCGGGACTTTGACATAAAAATGTTTGTTACATTAGAAACGCTGTCGAATGAGTTTGCACAGTGCTGATGAAGCCCACAGCCACCAGGGAATGCTTTCTTTTTTACACTTTATCAGAGTTGTGGTGTCGGATCGTTCTCAAAACGAGAAAGTTAGTTTATTAACTCCACAACGACTCTAACATTACATGAGCAGCAAGCAAAGTGCCGTCTACCAACCTTAAACACTCCGATTGGTTACACAGTGTGTCACTCTCCCTGTGTTACCCAGGACTTTGACAGGCAGGGAGGGAGGCCATAGTGGCAGCCGCTAGGAGTTTGGCAGAAGTGTCTGGAGTGAATGCTCCAGATAAAAAAGAAACTCTGAGGAAGGATTAAAGTCCAAAAAAGAAAGCGACTGACAGCGAAAGAGCGCTCCTGGGGACGGGGAGATGTGGCGAGCTCACCTGCAGGCATACATCATAAGCACGTCGGCAGCGTCTGTGTGACTCAAATTCAGTCAAGACTATTTTTACTTCCGCACACTCGCTCTAGCTTTAGCAAACAAATAGTAAGTAACCAGCATAGCAACGCACAGAGAACCAGCGGATACCTACGTTCTGCTGCTAGTAGTCCTAGTAGGTGGGAGGCATTAACAGAAACAGACAAACAAGTAAGTTTTGCAAATAAACAGTTGTTAATGTCAATGTTTAAAACAGCTGGAAGTAGGGCTGGGCGATATGGGAAAAAATCCCGATACGATATTTTTTTTCATATCAGTCGATATCGATATATATCACGATATATAAATCAAATTACTATTACGTGTGCTGTGTGCGTCAACCTAAATTGACGTGGCTCTATTCCAGCATGATTGGTTCGGTGCAGCGCTACTTAATTATGATTGGCTATTCTTACGCCAGGTTCACACTGGACGCGGAAGTGCCGCGAATAGACGCGTAGCGGAGCCCGCTTCCATTCGGCGCCCCTGTTAAGCTATGGTGTCGTTCACACTGGACGCGGAGCGCCGCGAATACGCGCGGCCCTCCCGCGCCGTGAAGCGATCGTTTCGGCGTCTGCTCTATTTTTTGCGCGTGCCGCGAGTGAACGCGGCAATTCTGGCAGGAAATCACATGGAGAAACACGAAACAATCCGGTCAATTTTCAAAATAAAAGCAATTTTCAAAATAAAATACCGCGATTGACAAACGCGATCATATTTGTGTATCTCAACTCGTACTGGGAAACAGGAAGAGACAATACATTTAATAAATGTGAAAAAAAAGTGTATTTCAACGGTATATCTGCACTACTACTGTCTTCTACCATACACACTCTCTGTCTGTGTGTGTGTCCCTCTCTCTCTCGCTCTCTTTCTCTCGCTCAGAGAGAGAGAACGGATAAATACAAGAAGTTTACAAACTTCTTGGTTACAGAAACATGGCGTATTAATTTTATGGGGTTTAATGGGAAAAAATAGCTCTGAATGAACAACAGCTGAGCAGAAGCGCTTGTCGACCGCCGCGGAGAAATACGCGTCTGGTCTGAACGGGGGTGCGCGGATCGCTCGCGATTTTCGGCTCTGTCGTTGCAACTGAAATACCAGTTTAGTCTAGTGCAGGTGAGAGTTGGCAATGAAATACCAGTAGACATAATATCCGAATCTGAAGATCTTTTAATGCTGCAGCATGAGCCATCCGGCGCACCGCGCCGCGGCGCTTCCGCGTCCAGTGTGGACCAGGCGTTATGTCCGTCAAAACATGGACGAATGAATTCTATCGAAATTGTATCGAGCGTGTCTCATATTTCTATCGAGGAAAAGTTATTTCGCGATATGTATCTTTATCGTTTTATCGCCCAGCCCTAGCTGGAAGCAAACATTGTTGGACAGTGCTCATGGTCGGATATGCGAACCAAATTTCACAAATTCAGAAGTTCTGCCTGAAAACTTTCCCCCGTGCGACCTTTGTTCAGTGTTGGTCCAGCGTCATGCAGAAGTGTTTGAGAGTTCCTTATTTGTAATGACTAGTGAGGACTGAGTGAGAACATACTGGACGGAGTAAACTACTCTCTCTCCAAAAGACATACAGATAAATGGATCTCAATGCCAGAACATGTCAACCAGTTGAGATTGTGTGTATGGTTTATACTGTTTATATTGTGTTGCATTTAAGAACCCCTAGAATAGAGTCAGCGTGTAATAACAAGAGCCTCTTTCGCAAGGCCCGACAGAGAAAAGCAGAACTTCAACCAGAGAATGAACCTGAGGAAGGAAGTTTGAGGGAGGAAGTGTGTCAAAGATTAAAGGATAACAATTCTTAGTGGAGGGTGTGTGTTTGTGTTGTGTGTACCTGAGGAGGTGGGGTCTTCAGAGAAGTCATGGAGGTCCTCAGGGGGGTCTCCATAGAAGGAATTAAACTTGTGACTGGACACTGCAGCCAGAACAGCCCCCTGAAGCATAACGTCATGAGTAACTGTGAAGATGTATCTCATCATCGCACAACAGTGATGGTGTCATGACAACAAGCCTCCAATGTTGCAAAGCGGCTTATTGGCTGCATGTTAGTGTGTGTGTGTGTGTGTGTGTGTGTTGATGCAAACCTTAAGCTTCCTCCTAGAGTTGAACTTTCTCAGCTGCTCCACAGTCTCTGGCAGGTGGATTTTGTAGGCATATCGGTCCCTCTCCTAGGAAGTCCAACACAAAGAAGGACATTGTTCATACAGCTAAAGGCTTAAAAGGATACTCTTAGTTCCAACATCAAGATCACTTCACTAGTTATGAGGAGCACTACTCAGCCTGTGAAAATTGTTGTATGAATGTATTTTGTGGCTGTGGAGAGCTTCATCAGGTCTTGATAAATCCTTTCATCTCGGCTTGGAGACAGACTTATAACAGGAACTCTGCATTGCAAACATGCACGATGGTGTGATAAGCACTGCCACAAATAAATAAGTGATATATATCTGGGTGTAAAGAGAGCACTGTGGTTGATGTGAATAGATGTGAAATGGTGATGTTGAGTAACTATATTACATCAGTACATAAACCCCAATTTCTCTTTCTTGGTCAGCTATGTGACCAATGAGTGCAAAGGTTTATGGTATTGTAGTAAGAGTGTATGATGTATGAAGCCAACACTAGAGTGGAAATGATCTGCTTCAACTGGACTTTGGATTTCTTTATTTGTCTAAACTCTAGTTTTATAGAATTGGGCAGTGGATTAAAATATAGCATTGTAAGTGAAGATATGTGTCAGGCAGCTCCATGATGAATTATAGTCAGTTGAATTGTCATCTTTGAGTACCCCTCCATCACTGTCCACAGAAGACGACACAATAAAAGCTCCTACTGACAACACATGACAAGCAGTAACGCCGCTGTGCCACCGCTCGCTGTCATTGTTCTCCCGTGTGAAGGGCTGTGGCACCCAAACCACTGATCATTACGGGATGCCTCTCGGCTACGTGGTTTCATTCTACTCGTCTCCGAAGCGGGCCAAAACTTTCACAAAAGTCAAAACTTTGGGTCTTACAGACTACCCACGCACCAAAGCAAGAAAGACATTTCTTTGTTTTTGAGTTGATGTTTGCCATGTTGCAGGCAGTTATGAGACGGTAGCCCAGCATGGTAAATAATGAGAATGTCATGACTGACAACAGATTCATTTGAAGCCTCCTGATGTTGCATTCAGGCTCTTGTGAAGAGGTGAAAACTGCAGTAAATCAACAGTCGAAACACCAAATTGTTGTATTAAGCTGTCAAATGGACGACATAAACATGAGTCTGCATTACCTTCAGCCAGGGGTGGTTCAGAGCCTCGTAGACGGTGATCCTCTCAGCAGGGTCCAGCATCAGCATGCGCCTCACCAGATCCTTAGCGCTCTCTGAGATTTGGCCCCATTGACGTGGATTCATCTACAGATAAGATATAAACAGACTTTTCAGAATGGCACCATGTTTCTGGGATCGTTTGAGCGTTTTCAGCTATGCATTCTTTTAGCATCAAATATCTGGTATTAACTAGAGGGAGTGTTAGCTGCAGGGATTACACAAAACCAAGCGAACATCATCTTAACCACTTCATTGTTATGATTGTTAGAGAAACCAAAAGATTCATTCGTGCATTTGCAGCCATTCTGTTGACGGTACAGAGTGTTTCCCACTCGGCTACTGTTGGTACTAGGGATGCACCGAATATTCGGCCACCGAAAATGTTCTTTTATCACCGAAACAACACGGCCGAAACAGAAAGTTGTGATGACGCAAACAAAAACCGCGGCCAGCGCACGCTTGTCTGGATAAACGCCAACATGTCTGCGGTGTGGACGTTTGGCTGAGATCTATTCGGATCCTCTGCACTTCCTCGGGACTGTGCTTGATCCGCGTTAGAAAGACCATTACTTGGATGTGGGATTAAAGCAGCGTGCACGAGAAATGATCCAGGCCGCGATGGATGCTGAGTCCCTGCTTGGAGACGGAGAAGCACACAGCGCAGGAGAAGGAGAGCAGAAAAAACGTGTCTCTCATGCGCCAGATCAGGGGCATTCACCCTCGTGTTCTGATTTGTTCGATGAGACATTAAACATTTTATTTTTATTATATACTGTGCATTGTTGTAATGTCAGTGCTAAATAAATATTTTCATACTTTTGTAATTGATTTATTCTTTGAATTGTTTAGTGAGGTTAGTACACAGTCATAGCCATAAATGCAATGGTACTAATAATTGGAATATTTCTTTCTTTCGGTGCTTCGGTTTTCGGCCTTGGTTTCCTCATTTTTGGTTTTTGGTTTCTGCCAAGAATTTTCATTTCGATGCATCCCTAGTTGGTACAGTTTTAACGATATGACATAAATGCAGCATATTCCTTCATTGCACAGTGGAAATGAATATACATACAACTACAGCAAGTATGGAATTTAAAAGCAGGAAGCTGATGTTCACAACAGGTGGTTTGGGGTGAAAAGAAATACTGTTCTCCGTTTCTCTTCCAAAGTAGTTGGACTAATGTAGCAGATTGTTGAAAACACGTGTCATGTGTCTTTGCTCCATCTAACTTCTCTCTTGTTATTTTGCACATAGAAACTACGTATGGCCAAAACAACAAAAGTATCATACATTTATACTATAACAGGATCGTCATTTTTATGTGCAAACATGAATGAAACAATGCTGTAACTGAGCGTTTTAGGTGATGACTCTTGTGTCTAGTGGGTGTACGGAATCACACGTTTGAAATGTTGGAGTCCATGCTGGTTCTTTGACAGAAGCTCTGACCTTGTATTTGCCCTTGCAGATGGCTTCAAACAGGCGCTCCTTGGTGCCGTAGAAAGGCAGGCAGCCTGAGAGGAGGATGAAGAGGATGACTCCACAGCCCCACACGTCCACGGGTTTACCATACGGCTCTCTCTTCACCACCTCTGGGGCCATGAAGTGGGGCGTTCCTACTCGACCTGGGGGGGCAAAGGCAGATGGAAGTCATCACGGTGTAGGAATCTAAAAGTATGCACACACACAATGCTACTCAGGACTTCATTATTCCTCATTCATTTATTTGGTTATGGCTTTTGAAGTTGAAAAAGTCTGTTACCAGCAATGTGTTATCATTGCCTGGTTACACAAAAGAGGAAACGAGCTGTACTGTGGGTCGTTTCCTCCTTCTTGATGAACAACTAGTTTTCCATATCCAGGTCAAAAGTAAAACTTCATTTTCTGGTTTTTAAGGTGAAGTGGACCAAAGCTCAAATCTTGCTCTTTTGATTGAAACTTTCTTGACAGTTGATTCTTCAATTTATAGGATTTAGCTTTTTTTGTTGTGCTAATTAATAAATACTCTATATAATTGATGTTTGTACTGACATGTGTACTTCCTTTGTCTAAATTGTGATTACTGGAAAAGAAATGACCCATGGGTGTGATTACTGTACTGCAGTTTGAATGGTCAATAAAAAGCAAGCCGTTGCTTAGTCCCCTCTGGGTTTTCAGTACTCCATATGTTCCTCCATGTACTGGTTCAAGTCATTAGGTAATATGACAGTGCTGAAGGGAAAGGAATACCTGTTGCTGTAAAGGATGGTTTTATCCCGTTTCAAAATGTAACCCAAGCTCACCATAGCTTATATATCGTTACACAAAAAGTGAGGAGAATTACAATTTCGGTTGGACTATTAAGACTATTCATGTGCAGCATGTCCTGTTGTGTTTACTGTACCTCCTGCCACAAGTCCCGACTCTCCGAGCTGGATGGCGACTCCGAACCCCCCCAACTTCACGGGAGCAGAGTTCTCTTTGGACGCCAGCAGCACACAGTGAGGCTGAGAACGAGAGGAGGGAGGAGACAAGAGAGACTCGTGAACTCCAGATCTTGTCATTTCTAGCTAATTAAAGAGCGACAACCTCCTATAAATAACAGAAATCACATGTGCAAGACACACCCAAACCCCCGAAACCATCACCCACCAGGACCACACACAAATAAACCACACTGCAGGAGGATCAGAGAAGAAGAGTCATGTACACTTTAGGTTTTGCTTATTAATTGCAGGATTTTAAGAAGAATGTCAGTTTGTAATTGCTTTAGGAGAAATTGATCAAATCACACATTTTATCAGATAATAAAATGCTGCAATGTCACATTTGTTTTCCTGTAGATAGAACCATGCTTACTTGACTTTTATGATGTGCCTAAAGTTAAAGCAGCTTCTTATATTCTTACCTCAAAGCTTATTTCATGATAAACATTTGTGGTTGTTTCTCGTGTCAGAACATGTTTCAGTACGTGAGAGCATGTGCACACGTACGCATGCATGCACGGGATTACATCACACAGTCTTCCTCTTCTGACTTACATGAAAAAATAGATGCAATTTGTAATTTTCTGAGCACTTTGAGGACTCTTCATCAACTTTGGCCTAAAACTGCAGGTCAATTTCAATATATATACATTTAAAGAAACCATAACACAAATAGTCATCTAAAAGCACACAGCTATCCTGCTTACTCATACGCACCTGTAAAATGGTTAAACACACACACACACACACACACACACACACACACACACACACACACACACACACACACACACACACACACACACACACACACACACACACACACACACACACACACACTCAATATGATGCATGATTAACATTCAAGAGCAGGGGAGTGATCCCCTTGTCCTTTGCCATCATATTTAGCTCCAGAGGTTGACAGCAGCGAATGTCTCCCGGGTGGGAATTTTAACCTGGCTCTGCTTTACTGTGAAGGCAATGCTTTAATTATTGTGAGGGCACACGCTGGTATTTTGGGAGCTGTTTTCTTTCACAGTTGGCTACACTGAGCGAATACCTCCATATTATATGCAGAGCCCAGAGTGGAAAGCATATTGTGTACATACAATTGAAGCATGCTCTGCGATCCGACCGCTTGTCCTCATGTGTATAATCAGAAGGTCTGCACTAAGCCCTGCCCTGCCTTTCTCTCTATCTTGGGTTCTGCATAGTGGTAGTGAGGAATGAGGGGGTTAACCACAGCTTGAAGTTTTCTCTGTAAGACATCACCACATTCTGCACTTCAGCATTTCTCTGTATACTTTCGACGGCGCTGCTGGGGAGGACACACGTCTCACAGAGAGGAAGCTAACTCTGCCCAGTCCTGTACTCATTCGAACTTTGGTGACTGAGAGACACGCCAGCAGGACGCTGCAATAACAGGGAAAAAGGGATCTTGAACTTTACGAGGACAACGCATTTTGGATGGTCTTTACAGATTCAACTGGAGGGAATAACCGGAATAAGACGAGGACTGCAGTAAGATCAAGAGATACTACTCTCTCGCAGACTTTGTGTGAGGACACAAAAGCACACTTTTTAAATGGACTTTAAGGACTGGGTGAGTATTTTGATAACCACTTTGTAGTATTAGCATCATCTACACACTGGCTGCGAGCAAAGCAAGCACTTTTCCTTTTATTGCTATTTCAGTTTCAACTGGTTCGGTGTATTATATAAAAACAAAAAAATAGGAGAACTCGTGTGTTCTGTGCTTCTGCCATCTCACTTCTTTTACATAATTCATAGATTACATCACATAGAAAGTGAAGACCTGCTAACTAACAGAGATATCAATGCTGCTCACGCCTTCTGGTGGTCAGCTGCTGTTATATGTGGTTATTGAGGGCAGGATTAATGCTGATTTAGGGCTAATCCATACAGCTGACCACACAAACGCAAAATCCAAAAACTCCCCATGTGAAGCAAAAGACTTCTACAACGGTTAATCCAAAATATTTCCCCCATTTTGTAGGACTGAGGATCATAAAGACCATCACCACCATGTCTGCCACAACCACCTTCCAGGCGCCAAACAGCTCCCTTTTCCTCAACTTCACCCCGACTCGACAAACTTGCGTGGATTATGGTGCACTGCAGATCCCGTTGGCGGTGCTCTACTCTATAATCTTCGTCCTGGGTCTGGTTGGGAACCTGATGGCTCTGTGGGTTTTCTTCTGTGTTCACTCGAAGAAGAACTCTGTGCGGGTGTTTCTCATAAACATAGCTTTTGCAGACCTGCTGCTGGTGGTGTGTCTGCCGTTCAGGATCCTCTATCACAGCCAAGGCAACATCTGGACCCTGGGCCCCATCTTGTGTAATGTGGTGGGCAACCTCTTCTACATGAACATGTACATCAGTGTCACGCTGCTGGGGTTGATCAGCGTGGATCGCTACCTGAAGATCCACCGAGGCGTGTCGGTGCAGCACAGACTGCGGTCCAAAAGGTGGAGCACTTTCCTCTGTGCTTTCATCTGGATTATGGCCTTTGCTTTGACTTCGGTGTTCCTGTTTTCAACGAATCACTCACAGTTGGACAGGTTGGTGGCACCTATAATCAAACTCTCGTATCTCTTTCATGACATGACAATCATGACATGTTTGATGTTTCCAGGTGTTTCCACTACAAGGACCTCCATCATGCAAAGTGGAGAGCCTACATCAACATCGTCTTGCTGATCGTCTTCTGGCTCGTCTTCATCGCTCTGGTGGTGTCTTATGGAAATATCGCCTGCAAGCTCCTGAGAACATCACACGAGAAACCGGACCTGCCCAACGCGCACCGCTACACCAGAACTGCCAGGAAGTCCTTCTTCATCCTCTTTCTCTTTACCATCTGTTTCGTCCCCTATCACATGGTCAGGGTGTTTTACATAAAAACCCAGATCACAGACACGTCGTGTTTCTGGAAGGATGTGGCCGACAAAGCCAACGAGGTGGCTTTGCTGTTTTCTGCCCTCAACAGCTGCCTGGATCCCGTCATGTACTTCCTGTTGTCCTCTTCGGTGAGGAAGGAGGCGCTGCGCTTGGTGAGCAACGTGTTTTGTACGAGAGATGCCAGCGGAGTCAGCGGGACCAGCTCCACTGTTGAGCTGGACAATAAGTACGTGAAAACGGACAGAAGAAAGACAGATGACACTTTGAGCAGCCATTTGAAGGAGAAGACAGAAACTGAATCCAGCTGAGCCGGGACGTAAAGGTCCTCTGAGCCAGTAAACATGACAGAGACTACAATGTCTAGGGACAGGGCGGCAGCAGCAGCAGGAGGGTGAGGTTGACTGCATCTATTTACTGCACCGGAGTCGATGATGGCTGACATTTTTCACCTTGACAATACGGCTTGCAATTCAAGGACTCATTTTACAGGAGTATCATGAATTATGCATCTGTTCATCTACAGTGAAAGAAACATTAGTTATAAAAGAAATGTTGGAGGAGCATCAGCCTCATCAGTTTCACTATCCTGTCGGATGTTAGTTCCCTAAGTTTGCATGCCGTCTAGCTACGTGGTGAAATGGCTTTTTCTGTGTATGGTAAAGGTGGTAACATTAGCAGGATACAATGAAGGCAGATTTGCATCTTTTTTTTTCTTTTTTGTTTTAATATTATTTCCGAGCTATAAAGGCAAGGTTGCTGAAAACATAGGGCTCTGTACATGTATGTACATGTATTGAAATATTTTGCAGAGATATAATTTTCAGTCATACATAAATGCAACACCTACTCCCAATGGTTACGGAATCTTTCAAGACAATAGGTTTACAGTGTGTCTACAAGTAATGGTCATCCATAGGTGTGGAAAGAATGAGCCAAGTCTGCTCAACGTCTCACAACACAGCATGCCTGATGAACGGTGAAAGCCTCGAATGGGACGTCTCTTCTCAAACACAACAAACTTAGTAAACAACGAAGTGCTACATTTTGTTTTAAGATGGTAAAAATGTTTTCCCCCCGTTTGTCTGCATGATGAAATACTGATATTTTTTCACACACAAATAAATGACTTTATTCTGTATAATCTATCCATTAATTTTTCCAAATAAGCATAATATATATAGCGGCTCTGTGAGGCTGTTTGGATTTGAGCTAAATGCTAACAAAAGTATGGCAACATGCTCACAGTAATAATGCTAACATGTTGATGTGTTCAGGTATAATGTTTACCATCCAGGTTTAGCATGTTAGTATGCTAACAATAGCATTCAACTCCAAGTACAGCTGTGGCTGATGGGAATGCCTTTAGTTTTGCAGGTATCATCAGTATTGAACACATTTAAATTATGACCTGATGATGGCGCTAGAGGAGATGTTAGGGCATCTACAAAATCATTAGGATACATCGTCTGGGCCCCATGAATGTCTGAACCCAAATGTGTGCTAATCCATCACATTGAGATATTTAAGAGAATAAGTGAAACATTTGAGCTGCTGCTGCCGACGCCACAGGAAACGTTAGGAGTTCACCAAAGAACATATCTTGGCACCATGCTTATCTGAACCACATTGAAAAAACAAATCTATAAATAGATGTTGAGATGTTTCACTCTGTGTGGTGGATGGACTGAACGGCATACCAACATTGCCATGGCCAAAAATATTCAATTTACAATGTTATAAAACAGAGATGAGCTGCTCACAACAGGACTCAGAATGTAAATAATGTTTTATCTTGAGAAAAGACTTCATCAATTAATAATCAAAGTTGTTGACAATTTATCTTTGTGAGTAACTGATCAATACATAATTTTTTAATACATTTTAGAAGAAAGCCTGAATTTGATCAGGGATAATCAAGCAACGGTTCATTTTAGCTGAAAAACAAATATAAAATTGGAGGAAAAAAAAAAAAAAAAAAAAGGATTTGTGATCTTTGTTTGTTTTTTTTAACTTTATTTATCTAAATCTCAGGTCAAATACTGCTGAAATAAAGACAATGGACCAGTGTGTGACCCTACAGTCAATGAGTGCCATTATTCAGTGAGACATTTGAAGGAAAGACGGAGCAGACTACAGAGCTGAACTCTCCCAACAAATGATGATGATCACAAGATTACAGAGACGCCAGAGGACCTTTTACCAAGATGAAAGCAGCAGCAGGCCTTCCTGATAGAAAACCACTCTCCACTTTGTAAATGCCAGAGCTTTCTTGTATGTAAAAAAAGATGCGCTCCACTTAGGACTGTGTCTAGACTTACTGTATCGACTCCTTTTTACAGCATATAACACTGTGGTAAGTCATGTCATTTTATAAATAAAAATTAAATAGTTCAATATGTCAATCAATATACATTCTACAGCACGATGAGAGGGAGAACAAAGAGAAATGTAAGCTCTTCACAACACATCCAACTCTCTTTATTCTCACCTACAACTAGAGCAGCAGCGCCACCTCAAGGCAGAATAAATACAGCCAGCGTTACCACCACTGGACATTCTCTCTATAACAAGACAAGGGGGAGAGACAGGTGACTTGTAAAGCAAAACAGAAGCTGAAATGGAGAAGGGGAAAGATGGAAACACCATGTGAGGGAATAACGAGTATAAAAAAAATACCTGGAAGATGGAGGATGGCTGCAAAATGTGTCCTGAACTGCTCACATAATCATAAAGTGATGCAGTCCAGCATGAACCACCTTTTCATGTCAATATGCTCTAAATACACAACAACCCTATGCTTCTTTTCTCAAAAGGAACACTACTTTCAATACCAGATATGGTAACTGAGGAAGTGGAGATAAACATAGCCGCTGTCACACCTACATACAAACACACACACACACACAAACACAAGAGAGAGAGTGGCTTTGAAGTGATTCTCATAACCCTCGACATCATAATTAAGAAGCAGGAAGTTACAGAAAACACTCCATTGAGCCGGTTGTTAGTATTGTTCACCCTTATCTGCGAGGGAGAGTTGCTGTTGTGGATGTCTTTGAATGATCTCACTGCAGCTCCTGTCAGTGGTACGTACAACATCTGGATGCTCATTCGCAAATGTGCTCTCATTGGCTAAATGTTCGTTATCACTTGTAATATCGTCAAAATAACTACTTTTATGGTGTTTAATCTCACTTATTAGAAGAGTTAGATGAAAGTTAGGCATTCAAACATTGTTGTAAAACTATTATAACACATATAAAACATTACATGGATTTTGCCAAAAGTGACTTATACGTTTTTCTTTTCATAGACACATATGGGAGCAATTTGGGGTTCAGTGTGTTTGCTCATTGAGAAGATCAAAGGATTGATTATAAATAGTGCTTTTTATGATATTTAGAATAATATCAGACATGAAATTTAAAATACATGGAACGATTGGAGGAAGAAAAGATGTTTTGTCATTATGTGCTGGGTAACACAAGAAATAATTAAAGGCAATGACTTCAGGGGAATTTTGAAAAATGTATGTACAAGCATTCTTTATCTATCACGATCACATCAGGCCTGCAGACACAAAACCGCTGACATTCATCATTTATTGAAGTAATGCATTCCATGTTTAGTATCGCTTATAGATTCATTTCTCTGTCCTACAGATCTAATGGAGTACACGGCACACACTGTTCCACCGGATAATGCTTCCCTCTCCTCTGTTCTCTCCCTCTGCCCCACCGCTGCCACACTCTTCTTCCTCCCCTCCGCCTACACACTCCTCTTCCTCACCGCTCTCCCGGGCAATGTGCTTTCTTTGTGGGTGTTCGTGCGGTGCATCCCCACCGTCTCCCCGGTCCACGTGTATCTGTCCCACCTGAGCGTCTCCAATCTGATGCTGTCCCTCACCACGCCCTTCCTTGCAGCCTACTATGCCCGGGGCTCAGTCTGGATACTGAGTGGCGTCCTGTGCCAGCTGGTCCTACACGGTATCACACCGGTCCTCCACATCAACATCTACATCAGCATCATGATCCTGACTTGGGTGGCGCTTGGCCGCTTCGCAGCCCTCATCCAGCACACCCACGCCTCCAGGCCGAGCGGCTGCATGATGCTGCTGCCGCAAAGCTTCTTCGCTCATCTCACGAGGACCTCCTTCGCCAGGCGGGTGTGCGCTATGGTATGGGTGGTGGCGATAGTGTGCACGCTGCCGGTAACAGTTTACTACTCGGTGACCGAAGCTGCGAGCGACAGCACGGCTGGTTGTGTGGAGGTGTGCTACAACCCTGCGGTGGAGATAGGTGGCAGTCTGTCTGCGACGTTCTCTGTGCCTTTCATTACCGTCTTCTTCCTGTTCTACCTGCTGGTGCTGCTGTTCTACGTGACGGTGTTGAGGCATGTCAGACGTTCACGTCGCAACTCGAGTATCACCACCTCCCAAAGTCTGCTGAGTCGGGTGCTCCGGAACATTGTGGTCATCCAGGTGGCTATTAAATCATACTCTAAAACAATGACTATGTTTATTGCATTGATAACCATAATTAATGCCTCTTGGGTCCAACATTAACCCATATCATAAAACCACTATCAACCATATTGAACTCTTCTCAGGTTGTTATTTCAGTTTGTCTGCTGCCATACCACATCTTCAAACCCATCTTCATTTCTCTGGCCCACGACCAACGTCAGCTGACCTACTCGCCTGGTAACCACTGTCATCCACTCTCCACCTTCATCGAGGTAATTAAACATCACCTTATGGAAATAAATATTGACTATCGTACTGATGTGTGATGACGAGTTTCTCCCTCTTCTCCTCCAGCTGAAGAACTGCCTGCTGTGTCTGGCTGCACTGCGAGGTTCAACTGACCCTTTCATGTACTTCCTGTTGGACAAGACCTTCCGTCATCAAACCCTCAGACTTTTAAGTTGCAACCAGAAGAAACCTGGAGGTGCACAGATGGGAAGTGTCAACCAGGACGCTGGACAGCTGGAGGATAGGAATGTAGCCACGGCTAGTGCGGAGTTAAGTAAAGAAAATGTTTTGTAGACTTTCCCTTTAAATGAAGCCAGATGTTTCAAACGTATAAAATGCGGGCGTTATGGTGGTCTAGTGGTTATTATAATGCAATGTCTTCTAGCCAAGGCACTTTGTCTTGGCCAAAAATTAACCACAAATTACAATAAAAGGTGACATAATCTATGGGGGAAGGTGTAACGTTCCTGTTTATAAAGAAACGTTTGTTCAGCACTCATCATGGGCAACAGCAGGCTATAAATATTACATGTGTGATAAGTCTTGTTCAGTAATTGTGTATAAATATTTAAAGTGTGCACTGGTGTTTGTTCAGAAGGTGTTTGAGAGTGTACTGGGAGAGTTTTCAAGAAGACAATGTTCTGTGAAGTGTGGCCCCTGCAGATGTATGTCCCCCGGGGAGCCTGGGCTTTTCAGACTGAAGCACACACACACACACACACACACACACACACACACACACACACACACACACACACACACACACACACACACACACACACACACACACACAAATATACAACACACACACACACACACACACACACAAATATACAACATACACACACACACACACACACACACACAAATATACAACATACAACATACAACATACACACGTATGTCCCCCGGGGAGCCTGGGCTTTTCAGACTGAAGCACACACACACACACACACACACACACACACACACACACACACACACACACACACACACACACACACACACACACACACACACACACACACACACACACACACACACACACACACACACACACACACATGTACATGGGATGTATGAGATGGCAGGAAGAGAATAATAATAGAAAAGTCTCCCAATCTTTGGGTCAGAAGGAGGCGGACACAAACTCAATTTTGAGATTTTGGGCGGTTTGGCTTCCGTAACGTTGTCTTCTTTCAGACAAGTGGAAAGAAATCATCCAAAGTACACATTTAGGTGTTTATTTTATTACATTTTGTCCATTTGTATCACTAGATTTCTCCTAAATTCATTAAAAGTTAGCGACAATGCTTAATATGCATATTTAAACACCAAGAAATTGTCTTCATGTAAGTGATCAGCTAGAGAAGTCACATTTACAAGTCTTATCCACTTATTCTTCGATTCCCGTCTTTTATATGCCAACTAAATGAAACAACAATTTTGAACCTGGCTTCATCCAATGTATGTATTTATGCATTTACATAATTGTGTGTTTACATTTATGTTTCAGAAATGTATGCTAATTCAAACATTTTTCATCTGTATTGGTTTAATTTGATTGAAGATTATTCCTCAATTGTGTATTCAAACACACATTTTCAGAAAACGAATGCAACCATAACGCAAGTAATGAAATGGAAACATGATAAATGGACATTCAGGCAGCGCTTTTCTTGACCGCTTTACAGGAAATTACAACTTTACCCATTCAAACACACATTCATACCGATACTGTACTGATTGCAGAAGCTGCCATACAAGGTGCCACTTTCCTTTCTGGATCAACACATCACGCACATGTGTACACCGATGGCACAGCCTTCAGGGGCAGTTTGGGGTTCTGTATCTGCCCAAGGACAGCTTGATATGTGGCCTGGAGGAGCCGGGGATCAAATTGCTGCATTACAGCTGGCTTAACCCTCCTGAAAGCACCAACATTAGTATATATTCCTTTTACGAGCACAGTCATCTGCAGAGCTTTTAGCTTCATCAACTCAGCTTCTTCTTTCTCCTCAGCCATAACAGCTGATCAGTAAGAGGAAGATGAAGCCACTGACTGCAAAACTGTGAAAATGTGGGTGCAAAATGCAAAAGTGAAAGAGATGTGTAGCTACCGACCTAAATAACACCATCTACAAAAGCTTTTAGAAAACATTTCATTGCTAAATTGAAACTGTGTGCTGTCCTTTACATGTGGCACATTTGTGATGCAGTTATAAAAACTGACAAAAATCTCTTCGGTCTATTGGGGGAAAGGGCAGGTCTAATTTAAGTCACACTCACTTACCCATTACCGACGAACGTAACCTGTGGAAGCTTAATTGAAAGCATTTTTACGCTCATTTGCTGAAACCAATTCCTTACTGAAATGAATGTGACTGTTAATTAAATAATTCCCCCCAATTGTTTGTCTTCATTACAGACGCCAGTGGCCCGTATCAAAGAGCCTGTGTATTTGGTGCATGTGCAGTGTGTAACCGTGTCTGTCTGTGTGCATTCTTGCATCCATTTGTTGTTGTGAGAGAGGCAGGAGTCTCTCCAGAGACGCCGTTCGTTCCAGTGGTTGTCCACTGTGTTCAAAGAAGCACACACGATGATGATTACTGTTGTTGTGTGTTCAGGTAAAAGGCTCTCAGACATGACAGATCATCGCTACCAACACTCTCAGGAGGAGGTGTGATACTGGTAGTGTTGTGCCAGCTGACAAACGGCACTTTTAAGAGTTAACAATGCGTCTATCGATGAATAATTATTCAGCCAGTGAGCAGCATCCCGTCTTTATGCTGTCATGTGGAGCTCAGAGATACACCTGATGCAAGAGGATGCTCTTCATTCCTGCTCTGTTTGAATGAAACAACAGTCTGTTGTCTTTCAATCGAGACAGGAGACGATGAAATGAAGGAACCACACAGTTCCTGTAAAGCCGGCTTACAACCATTAAAACATGGAAACATTCAGTATACCTTCGGTAGCTAGCGTAGCATAGAACGTGCTAACGCTAGTTAATGACATGCTATCGTACACTGATAATGTACATAATAATGTATAATCTAACATTTTAGAAACATATCCCCTTCAAACCACTCCAGGTACCAAGTATCACTATTACAAAACGTTAAACCTGGACTAGCACCGCATCCACACAAGCAGCCGGAAAAAATGAAGATGTGGAATGATTGCATGGGTCTACGCAGCGCTGAGCTTTGACTGGCCAGGCTGCGTTCAAGGGGCGGGACTAAGTGATCACTTTATTGCTAACGTATTAGTTCAATATTCCCAGGATGTTGCATGTGGTCAAGGTTGACTTTGTTCAGGTTTAGCGTTACGTACTGTACAAGTTCAGTCTGTGTTGACTCACTGGTCTGCCTGTTCTCCAGCAGGGTTCATCCAACTGCATGCATGCAGGGTATATATAGAATGATTAATGACACTGGGCTAAATACACATATACACATGTAACAGAGAGGTATGTGGTATTGGGAATATCAAATCAAATAAACCGCACAATATGAAAAGGGAGACTGTAAGCTGCATCTGTCCTTTTGTCTCACATAGACAACAACAACTCTGCAAAAACAAGAAAAGCTACAATAACCCAACGACAAACCTGCCATTAATGTGACAAGTACTGTGGTACACAAAGGACTGATTTGGCCATCAAATCTGGACAGCTGAGACACATTTAAAACCAGCAGTATGTGTATGTATTAGTGCAGGAGTGTGTGACATGCATATTTGCACGTGAGTGTATGTAAACCTCAATGTTATCGTTTCATGGTCGACACCTCAAGGCCCATTGGCTGCCAGTCAGTAAGCGGTAAGCTCTTTCATGCAGCCACACACCATCACACAAACAGCACTAACAAGGCAGCTAATACTCCTCTGTGTGCATCACAAGGAGAGGGTGATTCTACCTTGGGAAAACAGCTGACATTCAAGTATTCAGTGGGGAAATGTGTGTACTCTCCATCCATTTCACTTGTACCTATTCATATGTAGGATGTGCCATTAGGGCTGTCGCGGTAAAGAAATTGTGATAATTTAGGGAGGCTCAATGGTGCAGATTGTGGTATTACTGCCATTCATTTATATATTTGCGAATTACCTAATTTATTCTGATTTATCCTGATTTAAAGGAATTTTAAATAAGCTTCATTGTTAGGCTATTATTAGACATATTTTTGCTTTTTAAATGACAAAGATAACAAAGCTTATTAAATATTTGTATATTTATAAATGAAAACTGGAGGGGGGGGGGGGCAGATTTTACATTTGCGTCTTCCAAATGTTACATTTCAGAATTATCTTTTTTTCATTGCAGTGGTGATACATTATGAGCTTATTAAATTGTAACATTGCAACACATATGCACAAACAAAAATGGAACCGCAGCGTAAAAAGTTTCCCCTATTATGATACGCAGAAATGCCACTAGACAGTTGTGCAAAGTTTCCGTGTTCCTACAGAGACACTATGTTATATTCTAGGGAGCCAAACTATAAGATCCACACAGGTGAAGCCTGCTGTGTCTTCTGACAGGAGATCCCTTCACCTGAGCATTCCTGGAGGAAAAAGACAAACTATTGTTGCATGTGAGGGTGTGGTTCTGTGCCGGCATGATTCACTTATGTTTCCATCACAAGTTCTGCCGTGAAAGCGGATTCCTCGGATAACTCAACACAACGACAGGATCTGGGCTTTGCAGATCAAACATTCAGCAACACTTCAACTTCAAAACAGTGTGCTATAACACAAACACTGCATGTGTGAGCGAACGTGCACCGGTGCCGGCTCTCGGCGCTCAAACTTGCGCATGGAAAACTGAGCCACATAAAGTAATTCTGCAAGTTTGCGGTGCATTTGCATGAACACCGTCTGCACAGAGGGGGCCAAAGGGGAACGCACGGATCCATAGAAATAGACACAGAAACACAAACAGAGCGGTGCAGCTGCCACCGGTGGAGGTCTGTGGTGAAGCGAGGAGGGAGATAAATACTGAGACATCATGGTGATTTATGAACATCAGGATTTAAATGAATTCAGTGACTTTCATGCCTGGAACGATGTGGCACACTCAAGCTGATCCATATTCATCAAGGACAGCGTTGTTACCTCCACCGTGGAGGTTGTGTTTTCCGTACGGTTTGTTTCTTTGTTTGTTTGTTTACCAGCAGGATTACGTAAAAAAAAAACATCGGCCTCATTTTGATGAAACGTGGTGGAAGGGTGAAGTATGGGCCAAGGACGAACCCGTTACATTTAGGAGCAAATCCCAATCACAGAGAGGATCTACATTATATCAGGAGGGCTTGGTGGACATCTACGCTCTTTGAATGCTCTTCTAGTTGTCAATGCACTGCATGTACAGTTGTATGTGTGTCCGCCTGTGTGACTAAAGGGCAGTACACCTGATACACCAGAGAGAGGAGCTCACATAGTCACTGTTCAATTGGTAATAGAAGTTAGCCAATGTCAAAGATGCAGTTGCATACAAATATCACCGTACTATAAATCACATGTATTCCTATAATTTTCAAAACCACAGCGAGAAGATTGGTCATTTCGTACGGTTATTCTTAATATCTGTCATTGAGTCTACGTGAAAATCAGACAGAATCATGTGTTCATCAGAAACTCCTTCAAAATCCTCAGACACACACACACACACACACACACACACACACACACACACACACACACACACACACACACACACACACACACACACACACACACACACACACACACACACACACACACACACACACACACACACACACACACACTATTTGACAGCAGATTATATGGTTTCATTTCATGGACTATTAAATTAAATAGTATGTTCATAATAAAATAGTTCAAACGTCCAAATGTTTAAAAAGGTTGCTTCTCCACAGATTTTTTTTTTATGTTGGACTTGCCGGAGGTCTTCTCCATGTGATGTAAAACCATCACGTGTCACAAGTGTGTAAATCTGACTGGTGAAAAAAACAATCAGACAAACTGACTGATCGACCGCCAACCTGCCAGTTTCAACCAGTGGCTGATCGAGTGATGCTCTCTGTTTTAATTTATTATTCAATTTTGTGATGTTTTAATTAACGTGAAAGAAGAGGTGTTCCTCCAAGAAAACAGAGAAAGATTTAGATTTTTGGCAGAAATGGAGTACACCTGACGCCACAGTAATGAAGAAGTAGTGGAAATAGGAACTAAATCAAAGGAGACATCACACTAATAACCAGCACTGAAACACACATACTGCATCTGCAAACAAGCCGTATCATCTGGCGTCCCGCTGAACCTACCGGCTGGCTATCGCTCACACATTGACAATGAGCCTAAGCCTAAGCCAGTGATTCAGCAGGGATGCAGTGTGGGAGAGCAGCCGACTGAAGCTGGGAGGACAAGCTGGGAGCAGACTGTTGCCATAGAATATGTGCTCCGAGTCTCTCGGAAAAGGCAATAAAACACATAAAATAAAGCACTGCAATTGAGATCCGTGAATATCACATAAAAACCAGTAAACTCACAACTGGGGATGGTGCCGAGGGAATTGTGTTTTACACTGCTTGTTTGTGAATACGGAGAGTGTGACGGAGGCGACGAGAGACGGCACTTTGAATGCAAAGTCTGATTTTCCCTGAAGCCAAGCTGGCTCTACTCATTGTAAGAGTTGGTATTAACTGGCAGACACGATAGCTACCTGCAGCCTGCAGCACAGCACACACAAGCAAATGCATTAACCTTTTCACACAGATGCACATGTATAGGGAAAAGCAGTATAATGTGTTACATATTAATTCTGCAGTGGTAATAATAAGGGGTGTCATATGTGACAGGAGACAGGCGAGTTGCTAGTCTGCCGCTTTCTGCCGTCGGCCACGCAGCGAGCTGCAGACATGGTTTCATTCAGAACATAATTATTATCCGACTGTGTAAATGACACCTGCATTAAAAGTGTGGGAGTTTTACATGGAAACCATGGTCATGTTGAAGAGGCTTGTGTGCTGATTGTGTTGTTCAGCACCAGGATATGATAAGATGGAGTGAGCTGAAGGAAAGTAGTAGCAGCTCAGACCTGCAGATGTAGACATAATGATGCGACCTACGGAAAATCATTTCCACCCCAGCAGGCAACGAGTGTGTTCATTTTTACAGCTGCTGTATTCTTTTTCTTTATCAATTAGTAGCAACGTTTTCTCGCAAAACGTTTTTTGCAAAAGTACAATAAAAGAAGATTATAATGTTGCACTTACCACTGTTAGATATTAAACACTGCAATTAAAAAAAAGTCTGTGTTTATGTCAATTATATTTATTATTTAACTTGTTTTTCCCTCAGCCACATAAATGGGGTGAACAAAATAACTGAAACACCTAACAGTATAATGCAATTCAACAGTTCCTCCACAATGTTCATATAGTTTAATCGACGCCTGCATTAGACTGCATTTGTTTTAGCTTACTTTGTTTTTCTCTCGTCTCCACGGTGAACAGACTGAGAAAAGTCTTGAAGAACTGAAGTAAATGGGGAACAGTTTCACAACAGCAACACTACGTTTAACTCTCACAGCTTGTGCAGACATTAAGTATCAGTGAAGTCTCATGTATCCGGTCTGATGCTCACTTAAGAAACCTGCGCATCTTCACTAAAACCTAACTTACTTCATATCATCAAGTCTTTACTCTGTTTGGATTTCACTGTTCATCGCAGAGGCATGCAAGAAAAACAAAGTTTTGTAAAGTATTCAAGGTAACACGGGGTGAGCAACTGATATACAAATGAACCGTTTTGGAGGCGAGTCATTCCTTTGAGCGCGTCTACATCTGCATCCTTAGCGGTTGGTGTTACTTTTGTTGACCGTCAGCGAGGCAGCAGCTTTAATATTGGATGACGCTGGCTGTGTCTGGTTACGGCTGCTTTGAACCAACGCCGTCTTTCTTGATGAGTCTGCAATGCACCATCACCCCTCATCCGTTAACATGGCATCAGCTGCATCCACTGTGTGTCCCTCTAGCACCAACAAACACACTGCAGCTCCAGCCAAGTATGATTGGAGTCAAGTTAGAAGATATACAGTCAGAAATACCTTGACATCTCGGTGGATGACATTGTTGTCGTGGCAATAGCGTAGAGCCTCAAGGATCTGTCTCATGTAGTGGCTATAGAAAAGACATTGTAAATTACTGTTACATCACAAATACCAATAACGGCATCTTAAAGGAAGACCATCAAAGGCATAAAAGCTCACCTGGCCACTGCTTCGCTGTAGACAAAGCCAGCATCTGCCCTCTTCACGATCTCAAAACACAGGTCTGCTCCGTCCATGCTAATAAAGGCAGAGATGGAAGGACAGAGACACACAGAGAGAGGATGGGTGTGGTATAAAGGGCAAGGCAGGAATCTGGGTACGAAGGAAAGGTCACACTTATTAAAACGTCTCTGTGATTGGTTGTGTTGGTGAAATGGTCGACGCTGGTCAGTGGAGGAGAAGCTGTAATTGTGTTTCTTCTCTGTGGGCTGATGCAGAACCAGCCGTCTCAACAGGCAAGTCTGAAGCCGGTACGATGCAGACAACATTCCTGTGAACACTGACTCAGGGATTTAAAGGTGGTGAGGGAAAAGTGAAGGGAATGTATTATTTTGGCACATACAACAACAAACTTGAGAGAGCAACTTTGACTTTCTATGAAAATAATTACTTGGAAATATTCGTTGTGAGCCCGTCTAGTAAAATACACAAATGAGGAGGCCCTATAATTAACTCTAGGTGTTAAAGCTGTCTCACAGATACTCCACTACAGGGAACACATTTGGTTAAAAGGTACATTTGAAAGGAATTATTTTTGTATCCTGCAGATACAAACATATATTTACATTTTAAAAATGAACAAATGGAAAGGTGGTGCTTTCTGAACCTAAACCAATTTGTTATGAATACCAAATTAGACATTATGCAGTCAGGTCATGTCTTAAATTTGTTTTCAGTTACATTTATGGTCAGAAAATAGTGGCGAGCAGTTTCTCTGCACACGCCACTTCTTCAATGCATCAGTGCGTGTGTCAAAGCAACCTTGGGCAGTCCTGCTCTTTTCAGGAGGATATGGAAGACCGTCATAGAACACACTCTGTGCAGCTCCTCAGTGTAAACTCAGCCTTCGGAAGCTGCTGTTGTAACGGTGAGCTTTAATGCGGTTTACATTTATTAAATCCCTCCAGAGCAACTTACAGTCAACACATTGCTCTTACAATGACAGCTTCTCAGCCCGGTTAGAAGCAGGTTTCAGCCAGAGGTGACAGTTTGTCTCAAAGCACGGGAAAATACCGCATCAATAAGCTGCTCAGGATTCACTTTTAAGCTACGCCCATTAGGCCCCTCTCTTTCCTTACACAACACAGACACACATATTGAAGACTGAATGACCATCCTCAGATAAACACACACACACACTTAATTATGACCCGTTCATTCAGCGACAGGCGAGCCTGTCTCTCATAATTGCTCTGTTCCCATTCTCCCCCAATTACTGCACCCTACTCTTTATTGTCACTAAGCCTCTGCACCAATTAAACAGGGCTGTTATGTAGGACTTGGCTGCAGCACATCCATATTTCCTCCACTCCTATCACCTCACATGCACGCTCACATTTTAGGCTGCTTGATTAAGTGGGAGACCTGGGAGGTAGGGAGATATATGCTGTGTGCATTCATCTACTGTGTTAACTCAGTTATCTATTCTGCTCTCAGCGGCTGCACCTCTCAGAGATCGTCTCAAATCTACCTGCACTCCATAATGTGCCAACAGTGTGTATGAAAACACAAGCTTGTGCACGAATGAGCTCCAAAACCGTGAAAATCCTTTGAAATGGAGCTCACTTGCATTTCCTTGAGAGTTTCCTCGCCTGCACCGAGCCATGGGATAGAACTGTGCGTGAAACCCTGGTGATAACACAATTGAATGATAAAAGGAATTAGTTCTGGAAGAGGAGCAAAGATGAAGATACAGAGCAGGCTGTGAGGAGCTCGGAGAAGGCGAAGAAAGGCTGGAGGTAGCAGCAAGTGTGAAATCTTAATCTCATCTCTTTGCCTTCATATTTATAGCACTGCACTCACCCCCTGCACACTGGCTCCCCCTTTCCGTTTTCTTACCCTACCCCCATGCTCAGCTAACAAGCTTCATATCAGCGCTGATTACATAAAACCACCGCAGGGTTTCACTCTGTCCTGCTATTGCTGCAACCGCCCTCCTAACGCTGTCATGCTTTTTGTCCGTCTCCTTCATCTCTATCATCCTGATCGCGTCATCGTCACACTCTCCTGTAGGCGCCACCCACTGTGACATCCACCCGCCCTCTCCTACTGGTACAACGTATCGGCTCACCCACATGTGTGTTGGCGTGAGGGCGTGAGGGCGCCGGGCGCGACTTGTATGTTCAATCATGCTGAGTGGAATCCTTGCAAGGCGGAGACTTACAACTCGAAAACCATGTAGAGCATCCCATCGGAGCTGTACGTCTCCAGCAGCTCCACAATGTGGGGGTGCTTCAGCATGTGGCAGATGCTGGCCTCCCTCTTCAGATCTGAAAATAGAGAGGGAGAAACAGACACGAGTTGAGATGAGCATATATGGCACAAAGACCAACATGCATTCATATGTTCTGTAATTAAACACGCATCACATGATGAGGCTTATTTAGTCTACAATGATGACTTTCATCTTTGAAAGATGACATAATCAGTGTTAACTATTCTGACCAGATCACATTATATTTGCTGATGTGGAAAAATATTTTCAATATTCAAAAAAAGTAAATACTATACTATCTGGGATTTTATTCCTATGCTTTCCCCTAATATGTCTGTCCAATTTCCAAGGCCCTCCAGCCCTCGTCACTTCTAACCCTACCGTTGCCTGCAAAGGGCTGCAAATAGTCATGTGCTAAAGAGAGGGTGATTCAGATCTGACACCATGTAATTCCAGGGCGAGGTAAAAGCAGCTAATGGACTGTTATGTGGGGGGGAGAGTGATGTGTCAATGGAGCCCGTGGTGGTAGCTCCTATGAAGTTAGATATATTTCTGTCTTAAATTGTTAGTTTTTCCACGTTTATTACTGGAGCATGTGGTGGAGGAGAATGGAAGAAGGATGTGTGGGGATTGGATTTGGTGAAGCAGACCTTGAAAGATCTCTGCCAATCACACCTGCTGGACAAAACGCCACAGGAAGCAGAGTTGACCGCCCCAGGCTGACCCAGCTAGGACTAAAAACTTTCTCCACTACCCAGATGAAGCAAGAAAACGAGGTGATTAAAATAAAACATCCGGCTAACCCAGCCCGAAGGCCGTGTCTGTTGTGCCCACATCTTTACAGAGACCTGTCCTCATCGTGGCCTCCCACATCAAGCTGGTCTTGATAGGCGGACTGCAGAGTGCAGCACTCTTGTGGGACGAGAGGAGGTGGTCTTACATCAATGATGCTTGGTGGTTAAACATGGTCAGGGTTTAATGTTATGATGCCAGTCATGTTTTCTGCTCAGAGAATTGTTTTTGTTGTCGGCATTCCTTCTGATGCAAATCACGCACAAATGCTAACAAGTTCCCAAATGAAAGGCGTCTTGTAAATTCAAGTTTAACAGTTTGTATATAAATGTAACAGCATCCAAACACATTTTTGATGAAAATTGCAATTATTTTTTAAATATTTATGGATTTATATTACATTTATTTAAAACAAGACACATTTGTGTGTGGATCAGAAATGTGTTTGTGAGGAGAGAGAATACATTTGTGAATCCTTCTCTGTGCATTCATTATTAATGAGACTGAACTGACCCCATACTAAGAAGAGTGTTCATGTCCACAGAAGAGTCTTTAAAGCAGCAACAAAGAGGACAAATGTCTTCAACCATGGAGCTGCTACATATGTCTCAGATCTCTTTGGCACAGTTTGACATACCCGTCGGATTGTACCGCTTTAGTGCCCGAATGTCATGAAACTGGCAAACATGTTCCCTATTTTGCACAACCTCACTCTGGCACCTCTGACAATGTGCTACATCACCTTTACACCACACTTCTGAGATGCTTCTTACACCAATCTAATAGTTGAACCCTGAAGCATTCCCAGCTCCCCGGCTTTTCACAGGATCCTGCCTGCCTCAGGGCTTACTCTAGCTTAGCTCTCACTGTTAGTGAAGAGGAAAATGGAAAATGCATGGCACAGCATAAGGGGGTCACACTCCAGATACACCGCGATGATGACCGTCTTGTATGCAAATTGGCAGCCGGTCTCTGCTCTCCGTTAGGTTCAAGTGATGTTTGTTTGTATTCATCCCATTATATGAGATCCTCTTACTTCTGCCTGGCAATCAGCCGCTAGCACTTTAATTGGTTCCTAAAGAAAAGGAGGGTGAATGGAGGGGGTTACTGGAGCTGAAAAGAACAATGCGGTCTAGCTATTTAGTCTCGACACTTGAGAGAAATCACTGGGGAGTGATGACTGACACAGCTAAGCAAACACAGAAAACAATGCAAAGCTCTCTCTTATAAGGCACCTATGAAACCCTACATTACATTTTGCTTTGAAATGATAAAAACAGAGAAAAATATAACTAGACATCGCCGATGAAAGAGTGTTGACACAAGACTGACATTCACGGAGACAAGAAATAAACAATATGCGATCACTGTCTCACTGATGCAAATTGAAAATATTGTCACGTTAAGAGAGTTGAATGGTGGAAGGATGGAAGGGAGGCGATACGTGTACTAAACTGAAACTCACCACTGGATTATAAAGCCTTCAAATGAAACGTTGAAAAGTTCTTCAGTATAATGGAGCACTGCACTGAAGCATAATGTCAATTGCATCCAAATTGCATCACACACACACACACCTCACATATACGCTCATGCTGTTTTTTTTGTTGAGACAACCATTCTGCTCTTAAGGCTCGGTTATGCTTCCGCGTAGTGATCACGCAACGGCCACGCAGGTGCTTGGAGACCGTGATGGTTCTGCGCTGGGTTTACGTGTCGAAATGCAATTCAATGCCACACCGGTAGAGGGCGCTATGTTTTTTGTAAAGACTGACCGACCGACCGAGACTCTTGACGTATATCGTCGTTAGCCTCTTTATAGCCTATTTGTTTACTTTCCAGCTTTAAACATCCACAGTTTTTCAGTGTTTTATTTCTTTGTGCAAAAGCGACAAGGTGCAAACAATAAAAGTATTAACAGTTTAAATGGCGGTGTTTATGAGTGGAAACCGGATAGCGGTCTCCAGCGGATGTAGTTAGCGGACCAATCACAGCCAATGCCGCTGCGTTGGTGTTGCGTTGGTGTTGCGTCGCCTCGACGCGCGTCTAGGATTTTTGAGAGGTGCACGTCAGGCCCTTGCGGTGGACATAAGGGGGTGGACATAAGCCGTAAGGGGGTCCTAAAGCCCCCTTACGGCTTGACTTTCTGCATTCTTTCCCTTCATCATCTCCATTTTCACCACTGAAGACCACCAGCTATTTCTGCCCATTAATTCAATAGGTTTAATCCAAGTCTGTCTGCCTGATCAATTCAATCAATCTGAAAAGTCTGATATGAGATTCACATGGCGTCTCTGGAAATGGGTCTAAATGACTAAAGTTGCAGTTGGACATGCAGGATCCACCAAGTACATTTAAAGACATTTGAATTCCACATCAAATAAATGTACCTGGATCAAAACCTTACGTATGAGAGTATGATGGAAATGTACCAGGAGGAACAATATGGTCTAGAATTATTTTTCCAGTATTATATAACAATGTGATATAAAATTATTCATTCATTCTTCGTTCTTTTAACTTTTTGCTCAAATCGATGCTCATCCATTTCAAATGAGATTAGGAGCTTCGTCGCTGCAGGTGTGATGGTGCTGGTGATCAGCAGCATAATCCACCGTCACAGTTTGAATTTTAGTTTATAGTTATGTAATGTTTCCCAAAGGCAATACAAAAACATATATCACTTTATATTCAACACCTTTCAATACATTCACATTCCAGACATAAGAGTGTGAGTTTTTCTAGACCTGCAGATAACCTGATGTGACCGAAGCAATGTGATGTTCATGTGATGTGCATCTAAAAAGGCACCACTAACTACGGTCTATGCCTGCCTTACTATATATCTATGACCAGTTTTACATGCAAATAACAGATATTCAATCTTACAAATTGGAATTGATAAACAAAAGGGATTTATGAACATCTAAACATAGCCTATCCCATCTATCTTTCTTTCATCCTTCCATTCAATCTCTCAATCCTTTGATCCATCCATTCATACGTTCCATAAAGCAGTTCCTCACTCCTTCTCCTCCCGGCAGCTGTTGTTCAGAGACCTTTTGAAGGATGAAGCCAACCAGAGAAATATACATCACATATATAACCTTTCTGCCCGAGCTCAATCTCATTCTCATTCTATTTGCTGGAAATGCATCACTAAGCGTACTTAGGTATATTAACTTTTATTATCCGTCTCTACTGAAATAGCCAGGCTGTGCCAACAAATACATGTAGAAATGCTTAATATACACAGTCCATATGGAAACTAAATATTCCCAATGAAGTATTCCCCCAGCTGCTACTGGAGGCGACTTATGGAAAGAAACTGAGTAGATTTGATTGGCTAGCGCGCACACACACACACGCACACGCACACACACACACACACACACACACACACACACACACACACACACACACACACCATAATGAAAATTGACTGTATTGTTCTTCTATGTATGCAGTGACATTTAATTAAGCTCCCAGTAGAAGCCATGAGCCACTTGTGCTGCTGCGAGCCTCAGTGCTAACATTAAGCTAATCCTCTGAGGACAAGTACAAGGCGTGGGCTAGCTCTAACACGATGCTAATGCTGCTAAAGCCGGATAAGTGGCTACCTTAAGGGCATTGCGGCGTGCCACATTTAATGTCATCTGGTGAGCTGACTGCTTATGTCCGTCATTGCAACTGCTGCTGGAGATTATGAAAGATACTCTACCAAATGAGAAGCAATTCAGTTTTATTGAGCTAAGCAAAAACCGCTGCAGGGTTGACAATGCATTACTTTTAACTGTGTGTGTGTAGTGGAAGCAAAAGAGAATTAATAACTAAAGACATGCCAAAGAAAGGTAAAGAATCCTGCAGGATGGGCTGCACATAATAATCGTGTATGCAACAACACACCGTTCAGCGGCTAACGTCATACTCGCCGCCAGAGACACGGCCTCTCTCAGCTGGACCCTTGCTAAGATAGACACTTGGCATGCCAGGCAGACACACAGCTGACAACTCCACAGCTACCCTAATTGATGCCGGGGACACTTGGTGGGAAAGTGGCCGCATGCGTCCATGACGATGCACACAACATGATGGCTGCTAACTCTCCTGGATGGCTGAACTGGGGACACTTGCCAATCGTTGTACACTGCAGCTGGTGATAAATGGTGGATTTGAGGACATAAAAATATATATAATATGGGGACTTAATAGTTAAGTGATGAAAGAGGGGAAAATAAATTACGAGAGAGAGAGAGAGAGAGAGAGAGAGAGGGATAAAAGGGAGGGAGATAAAGAGATAGTAAGGAGGGAGGAGGTGATAAACAGATGTGATCTCTATAGGGATGCACCGATCCGACTCTTTCAGTCCCGATACCGATGCCTGAGTTTAGTGCCGATACCTTTTACCGATCAGATACCATTGTTGAATGAATAATAAACTGTATATCTTCCACCTTAAACCTCCACCATGTGGAAGAGACTAAATGCACCAGACTTTCCTAACTAAACATTACCCTCCTAATAAGACAACAGATGTAAATTACATCCATCGTTTTCCGCTTTAATTTTTCTAAATTCTGTGTTTTACAATGTAATGTCCCCCCATCAAATGGTGTCTATTAATGTGGTTGATGAATCAAAATTAAGAAATTGACTTAAGTAGTTCCAATTCTAATTCCTTGTCATTCAGAGATCATTCAAATGTGCATAAATATGCAAGTGTATGTGCAATCGTTTATGGATGAGTCCTTTTCTTTTAGGTGCGGTGACAAACGCTTAAAATGTAAAAATCGATTAAAAAAAAAAAAACACTGGGTCGACTGTGGAACTGTTCATTTTTCCGATCCCCAATCCAGCTATCTTAATATCGGATCGGTGCACCCCTAATCCCTACAGTGATCCGTGTTCCTCCTGCTGGGAGTCAAAGCCTGCAGTGGAAGGAGGCCTTGCCACCCCAGCAACACCACACAGAGCTGGTGTGTGTGTGTGTGTGTGTGTGTGTGTGTGTGTGTGTGTGTGTGTGTGTGTGTGTGTGTGTGTTATGCTACTGCATGTGCGAGACCTGACAGTGGATAGGTCAAGATGTGTCACAACAATTGAAACAGTGAAAACACACACATTGCAGTAGCTTTTATTCCATGACAGTGCATCCCTGCTCCTTCATCTTACTCCTCCAGAGAAAGACAATGAACCACAGAAGAAAAAAGGAGAGTGGAGGAATTGGGGAGACGGGAGAAGGAAAGAGGCGGAGGGAAGTGAGTAGGCGATGGCACATGATGAATTTTGCTCATTCTCTGGTTAGCTTTTCTCTCTCATCCCCTAAGAGGGCTGACCTATTCATCAGGCAGACCTCCGGACAGGCTGAGGAGAAACAAGCTGGTGGTGTGTGTGTGTGTTTATGTGTGTGTGTGTGTGTGTGTGCGTGTGAGTTTGTGTGCCTGTGTATGTGCGTCTCTGTGTCAGGCCTCTGCTGGCCAATCCATTGCCAAGACGCGGACCATTTGACCCACTTCCCCTGGTCTGAGCTCAGTGCCGGGTGTGTGTGTGTGTGTGTGTGTGTGTGTGTGTGTGTGTGTGTGTGCGTGCCTGCTTGATTACTGCAGTGCTGTGTTACAGCTGCCCGCTCAAGTGAAACTGCTCCACTTTCTAAAGGCAACAAGAAAGCGAGAAAATAAAAACAAATCAGCAATGAGAACAGCCGGCCGACATCAGGGCGGAGTGTATAGTTTGATGGATTCCTGAGTAGAAGGAACTGTGATTGGATATAAATGACCGGGGCGGGGAGTGTGCAGACATATATTCCACACACACACACACACACACACACACACACACACACACACACACACACACACACACACACACACACACACACACACACACACACACACACACACACACACACACACACACACACACACACACACACACACACACACACACACACACACACACACACGCGTGAACATGTATGTTGACAATGAAGAGAAATTACTCTGGTGCACTGTTAGACAAGCTACAATGAAAAACTTGATTCATTTAGGAGTTTGTGGTGATCTGTCAAACCCATTTTCCATCTTTGCGAGCATGAAATAGCAACAAGTGGAATTGTGGTCGTCAGGGAGAAGAGGCCAAGTCTCTCTAGGAAGCCAGAGTGTCAGAAAGCAATCCACAGTGCTCTCTTGCATTTGTTCCCTTTGTTAAACACGTGATCCACAATTTTCTGTAGACACGATTTTAAAATTCTCACTTTTACAGTGTGAGGAAAGTAAAATGTGTTTTGGGGGTCACAGCGCGGATGGCTTAGCACTTTATGTCTGCCTCATGGAAGCTTAAGTAAACCAAGGAGGCGCCCTGTCATGCTGGATTATGTACTCTCGATCAGCAGGGAAGAATTAGAGAAGGTAAAGAAGGCTACCGTGTAGTGTGGCAGCTAAAGCTCCTCCAAGAAACAAATTATCTTCAACTGAGCAACTGTGCATGGTACATTACTTGCAAATGTCAAGTCTAAAATTACATTTAAATTATATACAAGTATATCACTATAGCATTTTTTATATTCAGACATATTCAAGCGTATTGTATAATAAAATAAATGAATATGTAAAATAAATAAATAAAAATGTAAGAGTTTAAAAATGCAAAAGTGCTTCTTAGCCTTGATGACTGATACACTAAAGTGGGTAAAACAATTTTTAAAAGTAAATGTAGATATTTGAAATAAACATAAAGTCACCGTTTTAAATAAATATACCTGTAAACATAGAGTCACTGTTTTAAATAAATATACCTGTAAACATGAAGTCACTGTTTTAAATAAATATACCTGTAAACATAGAGTCACTGTTTTAAATAAATATACCTGTAAACATAGAGTCACTGTTTTAAATAAATGTACCATTAAACATCAAGTTACTGTCAAGTGAAAATACCATTATTTCACGTCAATGCCTTTCCGCGTTGTTTTATAGAAGTCGTTAGAAATACGTTAGTGCTGAAAAATGTGCGCAATGGCAGATCTACAATACAAGAAATACAAGGATGGAAATGTGAAATTTTATTGCAAAACTGAAAATACCTCAATTCATAAGTGCGTATTGATCCGTGCATGGCGTACCGTACGGTTCAATATTATTATATGACTGTCAAAATATACGCGTTAATGCAGGACAATTAATTCGTGGAATTCAAGCGTTAATATTTTTAACACATTAACGCTGTTTGGCTCTCTGGATGGGACGTTCGAATATTAAAAAAACAGATGGAACAATCTAAACACGCAGCCTTATAAAACTACTCCGATACAACGGCACTGACACCACTGCAGCTACCTCACGGTAACCTCTCACCATCGAGTCTAATAATCCGCCCAGCTGCAACAATAACCCGATGAACAAGCATGTTGAGTTATCATTTATCAGCAGCTGCAGTATGAAGCCAAACAGACTAGTGAGTCTCCTGCAGGAGATCGATATACAGAAAGTCTCAACAGAGACAGGTATATTTTAGACAAAAAAAGGTATGAAGCAACAAAAACCTTGCAAGAAATTAATTAAAAGGATGGTTGGTGAAATGCACCAACATTTACAGACAGGGCTGATTTGCAAGATCACAGACAACCTCTGTAATTATTACAAATTACCAGAGGGCCCCAGGTAATACTAGTCCTGTGGGAATAGGTCTTTGATAATATTTGTAATTACATGAAGTAAACATAATTCACAAGTTTCTCTATGAAGAAAAGGCCTGTGTCTGAAGTGTGTGATCTTCTCTCCACACAGCAGTGAAATGTGAATGTAAGGTTAAACGGTATTATAGGTCTATTCACTGCTTTTTAAAAATACCTGCTGGATATATGGGCAGAAGTAAACCTCCATCACAGCTGACTGGCCATGTTCTCCTTTCTCTAATAAAGAACTGCATTCCTATAAATCTCTCCTCAGACTTCTCCTCCCTATAACAGTTTGTTTTATCACCTCCCACTCCATCATCCAAATATCTGTAATTCAATCTTTGCTCCTCTCTTGTTCTCTCCATCCCTCCCTCCACTGCTCCGCCAGCCAGTGGCAGATATCTGATCAGACATCTGACTCGTCTAGACGATCCCCAGCAGCCGTTCTCTGAATTAGCGACAATTCCTGTTTAATTAAACTCTGTATAAGTCAACAAAATATTTAAATAAAAAATGTCACGACCCACGACCCTGAACAGGATGCACGGATATAAATAATGGATGGATAATCTGATTAACAGTAAAGTTCCAATAAATATCTATATGTTACATTTAACAAAAGGGACTGCTTCTGTTGCTTCAGCATCACAGATGATTTGGATTTGTAAATATAAGAAAAGAATATGGTGTACAGGCTGGATCCATGTAGTACAGGGATGGTATACCTCTATCCTAAATAAGTACTCTCAAGGTGCCTTTGGCATGGCTTCATAATTAACTATTTGCTTAAACTGAAAACAGCCCAAAGACAACAGAAGAAGCCTTTGATTGAACTGTGAAACTCCCAAGTGTGGCTGTGACCAGCGGAGTCAAAGAGAAGCAGGCCAGTGTGGACTTGAACTAATAACAGGGACTGGAACCCGACCTCTGCATTGCATTAACGTTCAGAGTGGCTACAAAGCAATTACCTTTAGTTCTATTTATGAGCAGCTAGAAACAGCAAAATGAATAATGTTCAGGCACCTAACAGTGAGACACGTTGAACGACTGTGATCTCTTACCCTCCGTGCTGAGTCCAGGACTGGAGGTGAACTGGGCCACATCCACAATTTTGACAGCAAACTGCTGCCCCGTCTCTCTGTTGATGCATCTCCTCACCACGCTGAAGGGACCCCTTCACAACACAGGGGAGAAGAAACACATGGGCTTTGTTAGGCGTGTTGTTACAAACGCTGATTCATTGGCAGAGGTAAAGTGGAAACACAACACATTATGTATCACCTTACACAGTTCACATGGTGAAATTTAGCGTTTTACTCCAGTAGACACAGAGCAACATCCGCATGTATTTAGAGTGGTGTTTATGATCACTAGATGTCTGTTAGAGCTTTATTGCTGAGAGCAGCTGCCTGCTGACGATGGAATGGTGAGCTTGAACCAAAACAGTCACGTTGCAGTCCAGGAAAACAAAACGGTGAGCTGAAAGATGATAAAACGCTCCATAGAGCTGAAGGAGCGTATTCAGCTGTTTTGTGTAATAAAAGGATTACACAAAAGAGAGAAAGAGAGACAGCTTTAAGAGAGAAAGAAGACTGAAACTAGCCCCCAAATATACATCCAAAAACACTTTATTCACTAGTATTTGATTCATTTGTTTGGAATCTTTCATTTCCACAGAAGTTTATAGAGTATTTTTACTCTATATGAATGTATCACTGTGATATGATACCAGAAAGCCAATATAATCTTTTTAAATAATTGCCAAATCCCTGGTTGAAACTCAAATAAAGCCCCCTGCCTCCCTCCTTACTAGGCCTGCATCAAACTTATGTTAAAATGTTAACCCAAAGGTGCCGGATAGCTCAGTGGGTAGAGTTGGCGCCCCGTGTACCGAGTCCTCACTGAGCAGCCCCGGGTTTGAATCCCACATTCCTGCGTGTCACTCCCCTCTCCTTCTTCCACTCTGAAGCTGAATAAAGGCAAAAGGGCCACAGAAATAACTTAAAAGAAAAAAAAATGTTAACCCACGAGGAGAAAGAACACAGAGGCTGAGCGTGGGTTCTGCTCGTCTTCTTCACAGCTCGGAGTGTAGCAGCGTATCAGCACATGCAGAGAACACTGCTCTTTGATTCTCATCGCCGAGGTCGGCCGGTTCACAAATTGAATCATCCCTCCTGTGGAGTGAGTGTATCATCTCATTCAGTCCATGGCATAAACAGAGGTGTACCGCTCAAGGGCTGCGGCTTAGAATTAACAAGCCGGAAGGTCGGGGTTACACTGCAACACAGCACCGGGCGGAGGGAGGGCAGCTCTGGTGCAGATACATAAAGCAAATGATTTCATGCTGCAAGTAGGAAGCACATAATCCCAACCATCTATTTTCTATACATTTATTCCTCAGACCTATCCCAGCATGCACTAGGGGAGAGGCAGGGAAACACCCTTGACAGGTCAGCAGGCTCAAGCTTTAATGTGACAGATTAATATGTAGGAAAGCACACTTTAGCTCCCTGCTTGGCTGTCATGAAGTTATCTGTGGATGCTGATGATGAGATTTAATGATCTGGATTATTTGGCCATGAGATAAGTGTGTCCTGAATAGAGGACATGAGGCTGGGAATCATTATGGTAACATATACTCGTCTGATATTTGAGTTCTGGTACTGAAATTCAAACAGAACTTTGCCACAGAAATAGATTTCTTTGTATTTGTTTTTTTTTAATACATTGTTAAAATAGGCGACAATATGACTGGGGGCGTGATCTAAAAGGGCTAATTTGGTTTGAATAAGCACCATTTGATTTAAATCAGGAAATGTCATGAAGTAGTTAAGAAGAACTATGATGTAGAGCCAGATATCTGATGGCACATTTTGCTACTTGACGTTACATTCTTCTTTTTAGTCTTCTTTTTGAGTCCCAACAGTGGTTGAATAATGATGCCCAGCTCCAGACCAGACCAGACAAAAGAGAAACTGTTCTGCTGTCTGTTACCTTGGTTACAATATGTCTAACTCCAGCTCAGATGATCATATCAATCAAGATAACCCAGATGGCATAATACTCAGATACAACCTCCCTCAATACCTCTAAGTAAACCTCTCATCATGGAGCCTAATAATCCAACAATAACCTGATGAACAAACATGCTAAATCATCATTTATCAGCAGCTGCAGTATGAAACAGACAGTCTAGTGAGTCTCCACCACATCAGTTCAAAATTAATTATTAATATCCCTCCTGCAAACCCTGCTTTGTTTTAATAGACATAAAGTTGAATGTTAAAATATAACCAACAGCATCATCTTGTATTTTTAATTTGTTACAGTCAGAAAGTAAGGATTTTCTGATCAAAATTAAACATGTTTTCAAAGTTATTGTTAGAACTGTGATGGTATTATTAAGTACTCATATTGTCACTATTGTTGAAAAGTGAAATTAATAATAGCTTAATAAGTCATCCTCTCCTTGTGTTCAATTTGTTTCAAGTCTTGAATATAACGAGCAAACAAAAGTTTGAACGCAAATATACATCGACTGCCAGCTGGGCCTCTGACAAAGGTGGACCGCACCAATATGCCATCGTAGGAGGGAACCACCGGTCCTGGAAAACATTCTAGGGGAAACACTGTAATAACTACAGACAGAATGTCATTTAATACCTTGTTCTTATGTTCAAAGCGCTATAAGGCGGCCTTTGAAAATGTGTTTATCCTGAAAGTTGAAACTGCAATGACGATTAAAAGAATATATACTGTATATACATTCATATGTGCAGATGGATGAATTAAGTAAAACAACATAATGACATTCAAAAACCATGGTCAGTGGTTTTCCTGGGCCAAAAGATGTTTCATCTCCTTCATACGTGCCTGTCCTATGGGTGAACTGGAAACTCAGCAGTTATCTGGGTTCAACTAGCAGAGAGACTTAACAACCCTTCAACAAATAAACACACACACACACACACACAGTTCCTGCAGCCTTCTGTGAATTATCCAACCCACAACAAATCTCTACTCAGCACAACCTCAGTGGTAATGTGAAAGCACCAATTTCACAGCTACACAAAACATCACCCCTGGCTGCAAGAGAGCGCAACTGACTGGCCGGGGTTTATGTGTATCTGTGTGTGTGTGTGTGTGTGCGTGAGGAGTCTTTGTGCAATGACTGGTTAAACAGATGGTGATCAAACTAAAGCGGCTTAGCGTCAGAGGGGTGAGGTAGGACGGCACCGTGGCCAAGCATGCAAGACAGACACACACACACACACACACACACACACACACAATAAACATAGATTAAACTCAGACTGAAATAGGCACTACAGGAAGTGTTGTGGAGTAAATTGTCACCAAGACCAAGGGGATTGTCCAGTGTTTCTTACTTTAGTGAGCAGGAACATTCATCTGTGTTTCCGGTTCACCATTACATGATTTTACAGGCTGCTTCTGACTGCAATTAACCAAAACACACAAACAGAGTGAGATGACAAATTCCACATCAACGTGCCATATCCATCTGTTTGCAGAGCTTCTGAGGAATAAGCAACCGATTCTGGGCCTTTAGTCAACCACTTATTAACATGTTAATATACAGACACAGACAACGCTGCCAGTGAGAACGCAGCATGCAAACTTTGCCCAAACGTTGTTGAAGCAGGTACACTCGGTCAAAGAGCTCTCATTAGTAATGCAGTCAAGTTCTCCACTGCAGCGGAATCTTAAAATATTTTTAAGACATATTTAAGACATGCAGAATGAATGTAATGATTCAAAAAGAAGCAAATCCTTTCCAGCAGACTCTGAAACTATTCTGTGTCAACTTTTAGCTCATGATGTCGGTTCCACACATAACCTGCTGTGCACAGACTAGAAGACTCTACGTTATGCTAAACTAGTATTCATTTAAACCAATTCTGGAGGAATTTATAGATCTGCAAAGTTGAGTGTTAACAATTCAGGAAATTCTGAAGAACCAAGTTCATATTGTATTGAGACCAAAATAATGCTTTAATAATTATCCATCTTTGTCCATTCTACCCATTCCAATGAACAGCGTGTGTGTGTGTGTGTGTGTGTGTGTGTGTGTGTGTGTGTGTGTGTGTGTGTGTGTGTGTGTGTGTGTGTGTGTGTTAAGTGAAGAGGTACTCTAAGGGCAGATGGGAGGCTTATTCACAGCTGCCTGGGCAAGCCTTTAAAGAAAAGGTTTAAGGGGCACAATCGATCTTCCGCACACATCAAAAGTAGGAAAGATTAACTTTAGAAATGTGTCAGGAGAGGAGGTGGAGGGAGGCAGGCGGAGGGAGAGCATGATGGGAGGGGAGAAACGGCTTTGAACCGCAGACAGCTCAAGTGGCGGAAATGGGCGTCTTGGAAAAGAATCTACTGTACATGGAGGAGCCATTCTGGCTTTGAATGGGGCTCAGCTGCACACAGCGTCTGCCATCATAGCTGTGAATAGAAGTCAGCTGCACATGGGCTGTTCTGATGATTCCTGCACTTTAGCCACCCTCACTAAAATAACAGGAAGAGGGTGTGTGAGAGTGAGGAGGTGGAGGGGAGACAGAAAGAAGAGGAGAAACAGACAGGAAGAGAAAAAGAATCACCCAGATTTTATTCCATATTTAATAGTTTATCCAGACTATGAGTAAGATCCTATGCAGCCCAGTACTTCCATTATCTGCTTGAGACAAGAGGTTTATTAAAGCATCGATTTCAGATGGTTTGAATCATTTACAAGTATTTATACTACATGATGGTATACTACTTGCCAGTTAATTATGAAGGCGTCATTGACCGTTATTTAAAAAGGGTTAATTTGCTCATTATATCATGATGTTGATTTAACATTGATTTTCCCCCTTGGGATTATGATTTATTTACTCATTATCATCTAGTAATTACACAAAATGGGTTTCTCAAGGTCACAGCATGTTGCTTAGGTCATAATGTATTATAATAATGTCTAATTCATAATGTCTATGCCGTGCTATTCAAATATATATCAATACAAGTGTTGATCATTGTTGTGCTTGCTACTCCAGAAACGTCTGACTCCACTTTGAACTTTGGAAAGACTGACGACCGTAGAAGTATACCGTATACGAAGATGGATGATATGACGGCTTTCCAAACGTGAAGCCAAAACATATCGATCGCCCCCTTGTGGCTGGACACTGCATAAAGACTGTGCATGCATGTTTTACTTCACCCAGATGTTCTGGTTAATTGTTGTGTCTTTCTGGCCAAACACACTGTGCTCTGCTTGTGATTGGCTTGTGTGATTGTACTGGCGGGGCCCCGTTACCGTGGCTCCAGACCCCCGATCACTAATGTGCAGATGCTGGCTCCAACAGAGCAAGATGGCCGTGTTGGTGTCTGGGATATTCCGGCTTTTGTACAGTGGGAGGATGTGGAGACGGGTCGTCTGTTTATATATAGTATCTACTCTGGCGACTGAGTGAAGTTGGAGTGTAAATTACTGAGATAAAAAAAAAAAAAAATACTCATCATTATTTTATATATAACTCCAACAACATGGGTCCATCACCCAAAGATGAAATCATAGGGAGTATTTTCTACTTCATGCAAAACAAAACCTGACAAGCCTATGGAGTTTTTAAACGTCATGAATAAGCTCTGCTGCTGGCTCTATAATTAATACATTGTGATGTGACAATTTCTTCAGTAATTGCTGTTGGCTTCTGTAACAATAATAAGACTTTTGACCCATTTCTGGTCACCGATCGTCGTTCATTAGTGTTTCCTTTTACTTTCTCACTGCCCCTTCTGGGAAGGCAGCGCGAAGAAGAAGAGAGGAGTGGAGCAGTAGCACGGAGGTTTACCACACGTCCATGGCCTGTCAGGGTTCATGTGGTGTGTGTGGTTCCATGTCTGTGTGTGGATCATGGTGAATGCAGCGAAGTTGAAGTGTGTAATACTGTTGGATTGTGTTAATGGGGGGGGAATGTAATCACCCCCAGTTTAAAAAGTAAACATGTGTGAGCTTAAGTCTCACAGGTCACCACACACACACACACACACACAGACAGACAGACACACTCTTACTCCTGACCTTTACTCCCTGTGCTCCAGCTGACCTCACAGGAAGGAGGTGCTGCACTTTAATCTGTTGATACTATGACTGACCCTGTGAGAGGATGTGGGAACAGGCTTGGAACAGAGGAGAGCATGTGTTGCATTCTACTTCAGGTCAACCAATGGGAATTTACAACCGCATCAAAAAGACAGGGTGCCCTGTATTGCATGCCATCTATCTGCATCTTTACGTGCGTGTCGCTGTAGTAAAACGGTGATTTGCAGGCCGAACTCCTTCCCAACTTGGCAGTGCATCAATCACCCTGCGTCTCATTGCGTAAATGTCACCAGCGTTACGACACCCAATCCACAGCATCACTCACACTTAGACCACGGCCAACCTGTGGTCAGAGCGGCTCCAGCTTCACACATGTGTGTCAGTCGGGTCATCGGAAACAACAAAAAGGAGGAAGCGGCACTAAGCTGCTTTGCGCCCGGCTCTTTAACTCAACTGTGTGACCAGCTCTTGATGGAGATGGCAGTCACGTTCTCTTCGCTGTTAGATTAAACTGCCCCTTCCAGCGCGTCAGTCGATGCTGCAATCCAGTGATCTGCTCATTTCACCAAGTGTCCTCATAAACACGACAAAATCATTGGATAATGCTATCTTCAAATGAAGAAGGCATTCTGAGGAACCCACCAAGAGAAAGCGTAAAAGAGAGATAAAGTGGGAATAATCGACCGCTCACTCTTATCAGTGAAAGCACAATGAGAATGAAGTGAACAGGAAGTGAAGAGTTCAGGACTGTACCAGTCTCAATGTGGCCAGAAGGAATAATCCAACTTCAGCCTGGAGGAATCCACACTAACTGAATGTCATTAATATGTTTACACCTCAGACCTCAGAGAGAATCCAAAGAGGGGGAACTCTAAATAATGAGAGTCAGACACGTAAATAATGAAATAAGCCAAACAGATACTTTGTCTGTAGTCACTCCCTTTCTACCTACAAGTGCATTATATTAACTTCCCAACATTTTATTCAAGGATTCAAATTCTAAGTGTAAAGCTGAGTAATTGTCGTGCCCACAAATTTCTTGAAGCATAAATGATCTCAAAACTTCAACTGTGAGGATGCTTCCTCTTTTCTTAGGGCTTCTGCACCAAATGCTTTGATATGTCAGAGTAAAAGAGTTAATTGAGGCTAATGGAAGTTAAACAAATAATACAGTTTATCCTCTGAGAACCATGGCCATGCCTTGTAAAAGTAAACACATTTTTTCAGAAACCTTGTTATGAATAAAAGTGTTGGATGACAGGCCAGAGGGTTATCACATCACTAGAAATCTAGTATGCACACTGCATTTCATAGTATTCATAGGAATGCAGCCAGTGTTGAGATATTGCTCCAGACAACTGTGTGGGATGAGAGATTGACTGGCCAAATTACCCATCTGAAACACTTGAGTGGTCAGCCTTGCTGGGGGAATTGTTAAATAGAACTTAATTGACAGGTTTAACACATCTTTGATTGGCTAAGCTAAGCTCTGTTTTTCAACATTTTCCACTCGCTCATGTGGAGACACACTCTGATGCAGCTGCTGACAGAAAAGCTTCAATCACACTTCACTCAACTGCTTGAGTACCATTTTTAAATAACAAGTTATTGTAAAAGTGGCACAATTTGTAGATAAAAGGTTGTACATCCAACACAAAGGCAGCTCGGCACATTAGGGACATAGATGCAGAGGACACTCTGGTGGTGTGGAAATTCATGAGTCTGCAGTTTATGAAGTGAACAAATCACAGACAGAGCAAGTTACACTGAAAGGAAAAAGAAAATACAAAGCTTCCTCCCCGAGAGAACAAGATACAAAAGCAAAGGCAGGGGAGAATGTTGGAGAATACAAATAGCCTGAGGGTGGACACAATACATCTTGCATTTAACATGGGCCGACTGAGCAACGAGAATGATACATAATACGTTGTTAGCAGCAAGGGTGTCATAAATAGAATGATGTAGATGTAATTCTAACCCATAATATTCTGGCCTATATCTCACAGGCTTATAAGGATCCTAGAAAGGGTCAGGACCTGGCCACATAAGTCTGTTAGGATCAGCCCCCTCCACTCTCCTCTCAGCATATTACACATGAACTTTGTGAGCATTAAAAACTGCAGCAGGATTTCATTCCATTTTGGGGATGATAACTTAGCCAAACTTAGTCATTTCTCTAATGTCATTTCACTAATGTGATTATCAGCAGAACTGCAATGTAGCCGTGACCTCGTCACCATAACTGCTTAACTGTTCGGATTTTTTTGTGAGAGAGAGAGAGAGAGAGAGAGAGAGAGAGAGAGAGAGAGAGAGAGAGAGAGAGAGAGAGAGAGAGAGAGAGAGACAGAGAGAATGTGCAAATGTTTGATATACTTTTGTTCAGTACGTTCAGCTCTTTATTTCATAGCATCAGTGATAACCCTGGTATTGGAATATTTCCCTCTTTCTCTGCAACATATTAGCTTATCGGCCTTACTTCCTGGGCTGCTGATTGGCTGCTGTGTGACCGTAGGTGGTAAGTATGTGTGTTGTGAATCTAAACAAACAATTAAGCGCAGCATCCCAGTTGTCCCATTAAGAACAAAGCCAGGGTACTAATGTGCATGTAAACAGACTCTATGAAAAGGAAAACTTCAGCTTTCATTAGGGGACCAAATATTTTTGTTGGAGGGCTGGATGGGCCCGCGGGTTACCATTTGCATCCAACTGTGAGTCTTTTATACTATATTTTGTGCACAACAGAGTAACATGGAGACAGTCAAAGGAAATTGATAGTGGTGTTCTTTTAAAGTTGAATGTGATGCAGACTTCTGCTAGGCAAGAGCAGCTGAGTGAGACAAAAAGCCTAATGAATCTCAATGTGTCTACACGCACGCACGCGCACAGCGCGCGCACGCACGCGCACGCACACACACACACACACACACACACACACACACACACACACACACACACACACACACACACACACACACACACACACACACACACACACACACACACACACACACACACACACACAGAGAGTACCACAACTGTTTCACTCCATGTGTGAGGATGTAAGTGCAGTTTAGAGACATGCGTGTGTATATGCGCATGTGCTGTATGCTGCCAATGATGACTTTAAGGGGATCCTGCAGGGCCACAAATTCAATTACATGTCTGACATTTCCCAGCATCATCTGCCCGCCCAGAGGCTTCACTGTTCAGACACGAGAAGAGCAGAACATGGGAAAGCAAGAACAACCGAGGAAGTGAAGCAGAGAGAGAAACACTGAGGGTGCTCCGATCTTTTTTTTGGGGGGGGGGGCGATCACAGCTCGTCGGAAGCAGAATCGGTCGATGGTGATCACACGTTCTATTTGAGGCTTTCTTGAATTTTAAATAAATATTCCACTGTTGCGCCGAGGCAGCCTTCAGTATTTCGGTACATGCGATTACAGATAGAGATAAGGACATTAATATTATCATTAGTAGTGTAACGATTCATGCAATGCATCGATGAATCGATTGTCAGTCCTATGATTCAACTAAATCGATCTGCTAAAATAAATAAATAGAATGAATCGTTTGGCTTCACCAATAATCAATCTAAATGCGGTTAATCTTATGAATCGTGATTCTAAATTATGATTTAGTTTAAGACACTCTCTCCCCTGCCAGCATGTAGCCTTAGTGCTGGGCGGTATACCGGTTCATACCGAATACCGGTGGGTTTTTTTTATGATATGAATTTTTCATATACCCCAATACTGGTGAGTGTGTAGCGTAGGAACGTTGGGAACGCAGAGCGGCGGAACGTCGCGCCGCCGGACATTGTTTGAGAGGGGGCTGTTTAGCAGCTGCACCAAACAAGCAGCATGTGGGAGCACACAGCCTGTGTTGAGCGTACGATGCGGTGAAAAAATGGATAAACACGGCGAAAGTTCTGAAACTGAAGTTTCAGAACAAGCAAGCAATGGAACAGAAGAACTTGTGCCGAAAAGAGGAGCCGTGTCTGTTGTTTGGAAATTCTTCGGCTTTAAAAAAATCAGACGTCGAACAAACAACAATATTCTGCAAATGCCGTCGGGCTAAAGTTGTAGCCGCTGTTCGCACTGCGTGAGAAAAGACGAGTCAAATGTCACTCAAAGACGCGTTTGCTAGGGGGACTGCCTACGACAAGAAAAGCAAACGGTGGAACTATTGATTTTTCTATTTATTTGTTTCAATATTATTTATGGATGTTGCCTTAATTTATGTTCAGTGGATAAAGAAGTCTTCATTTTGCAGTTACAGGAGCCGTATTGTTTACATTGTGTAGCCAGTTGGTTTACAAAAGATGTTTTTTCAAGTTGCAAAACTTGCACAATAAAGGGTTCTGTATTTTGACTGCAACAGTCATGCATTCTGATTCCTTCACATCATTAATACTAGTGTGGACATTAATGTTTTTCTACAATATTCACTCCTCATGACAGTAAAATAAGTCATTCCAAGCCAATTTACTGCAGTAATTATTCTCTAAATTATTAGAAAATGAGGTTAACACCCAGTCGGGCTTGAAAAACCGTCAAATACCGTGAAACCGATGTAATTTTGACGAATACCGTGATATAAATTTTTGGTCATACCGCCCAGCACTATGTAGCCTATTGAAAAATGTTCAAAATAACAGCAGTGTTCAATTACATTTTTGTATTCAGCATAAAATAGTATGCAGGGCTACTTTTTCATAGAATAAATATGTTTAATAAGTTATTCTGTGGTCTGTTTATTTTTTCACCTTTCAGAAGAATACAGTCTCACTCGCATTATTGCATGTTTATTTCATGGATATAGAGTTTTAGTTACAAGTTACTGAATCGAATCAAATTGTTCCAAAAAGAAAAAATTGTCCTTGAATCGAATCACTATCGTTAATCGAATTGAAGTGAAGCCAAAGATTCACGCCCCTAAGTATCATCAGTATTAATGAGGTTTTTTTGTTTCACTTGAGTGATTCAATCATTTCCAATTACTCCAAAGCATTGTGAAGTCTGTCCATGTTAAAACTTATTGAAAAAAGGAGTCAAATTGCCAGTTTGGAAGTGCCATGCACGGTGGGTTGGGTAAATCCTAATCCCTCCGCTTGTCCATGATCCCAGCATCAGTCCTTGGAATAATGTGCACCTTTTCCTTCGGGATTCCCTACACCCGGAACATTTCACTGAATGCTTTATTTACTTCAAAGTTTAGATTAATAAACTGAGCAGTCAGGCTCAACAATGACATGGGCAGACACTTGAACGCCAACGTGTGAAACTGATTGATGTGATGTTGTCCTTCATCAGGCTTTCACGTGTACAACGTTTGGTATTACTGCGGAGGAGGGCTGGAGATCAAGGGTTACTGTCGTTGCAGAGTGAGCGGCGATGGAGTTGCTTAACTTTCTCTCTGCCTTTGTGCTAGCCAGCCTAGAAATCTCATCATATTCCTGGACGTGACTAACCTTTAAATGTCTGATGGGGTTTGCGGTGGTGTGGGAATTCCTCCATGAGGGATTTCTTTGGAGCAAACATTGCAAATTGCAAGTGTAGCATCTTTATCAGACCCGGCAGAACTGCCAGACCGGTGACGTCATTTAAGCATCCGTAGAGAAATGGTCTCACGTGTTTTGGGTCATCTCGCAAATTTATTGGTGTGTGACGGGATCGGCTAGGAACGGCCTTTACAGAGACCGCCAACCAAACTATTCAGAACGCATATCGGACGATTATGATCGGTAAAAAAATATAGTAAATAAAAGTGACTGATAATTTAATCAGCTGACAGGGAACGTGAAAAAGAAAACTAAACCGACAAATCTGTCACCCTCCTCTTATCTCTACCTTACATTTGGTCCTCTCATCCCCCCAATCTCTCATAGCTTCCTTTGCTTTCCCCCCATCAATGGTCCACTCGTCCTCCTCCCATCCCTGTATCCATGTCGTCATCTCTCTCCCTGCACTCTCTGGCAGAGTGGTTATGTAAGGACGCAGAGCTAGGCAGCTTATTTACGCTCCCATGGGGATTAGGCAGAAGCATGGACATGCCAGCACCTGCAATGCTCACTGACAGTCCACACACACACACACACACACACACACACACACACACACACACACACACACACACACACACACACACACACACACACACACACACACACACACACACACACACACACACACACACACACACACACACACACACACACACACACACACACACACACACACACACACACACACACACACACACACACACACACACACACACGCAGAGTTGACAGGCTTTCCCAAAACCCCCTCACAGAGCAGCTCGTCAGGGCGTAACATGTACTTTGATGTAGTTCCCATGCAGTGGTAGCAGTAGTAGGCCATCGGGCTTAGACAGATAAATTATGTTCGAGACAAGAGACCATAAGTATACTTATTCAGTAGACGGTGTATGATCAAAGACGCCTTTAATATTTTAAGCACACATTGTTATGTTAATGCTATGAATGGTGCATGGCAGCAAAGTTATAAATATTCCTTTTATTTATATTCTATGAAGATTTGGGTGTTTTTAGCGCATAAACCGTTATCCAATCCTGGTTTTCTGGAAGGCACACACCGATGATGCCAGGAATGAGATCAGTGGCAGTATTCACAGAATTATGAAGATCTGTTGGATCAAAATAAACCCTCCTAAGTTGCATCAACAAATAACACGACTTGGTTAGGCTACATGACAAACTGAAAGAGGGCTTCTGTCGCAATTTCACAATATGTGGGCAGCTGTGGCTCAGAGGTAGACCGAGTCATCCTCCCATCGAAAGATTGTGTCGAACGTGTCAAAGTGTCCTTGGGCAAGATACTGCACCCCAAACTGGAAAAAATAAATAGATGTTTTAAGCTATATATCGACTGTATTTACACGCATGCACACGAATACAGAGAAATCAGATTATTTTGATTTGACTACACTGAGTATTTGAGATGCAGAAATCAAAAATATATTGAATCACCGCTGGCCCTACTGTGAAAACAAATTAAACCATTACATTTTTTTTTTTAAATCTGCACTGTTTTGGGTTTGAGACTTTATATCATTGTCACAGACTGCCAATCAAAAACCTGAGTTATTGCTCATTAATTCCCACTAACCTCTATTTCATTAGACCCTTTGTATTACATTTTTCAAAGGAGCCACGGTCCCTCTGTGAATAAAGATGGAGGAGTTTACGAAAGCTCTCGGCTCTGATGTGTTAATGTGGGATCACAAAGAACGGCAGATAAAATGAAGGAAAAGGGGAGGGGATGAAAACATCTATTAGGATTCCCCACACGGACACACACAACATCGGAGCTAAGAGCAGCCAGAAACTGCTCTTCTGCTTTTACATCTTTGTGCTCACAGTTTTTCTACTTCTATCGTCAGAAGTTTATAAGATGATGGTCTGGTTGTCTTCCCCAGCCAAACTGCTTTGCGGTGAGTCAGGACATTATCTACCGAGCGCAGGCATTTAGAGAACACAGGCTTACGGATTCCTCTCATCCTCTCGCCTTGTCCCTTCGTTTTTAAGCAGAAACTTTGGCTTAGCTGCTAATAACTTGAGTTACAATTACCCAAGAAATAAAGGAGACAGAGAGAAAACAGAGGAGACTGCTGATTTAAGAGCAAGAATCCACATCAAACCACACCCACCACCCACATATCCAGCCCTTTAACCAACCTGACGAAGTTAAATGGAAAAGAAAACACTACACTGACTCTTCATTTTGAAGCCTTTTCGCCTAACGAGGCCTAATGTGGTCTGGTCTGGCCCCGTCTGACGCCCACTGGGACTGTGCTGGCCTGTGGATCGGGGCCATGGCAGCAACAAAATGAACACAATTAGGAAGACACAGGACCGCGTACCGGGCGCTGCATCGAAAACAAGTGTGTTCCAAGTGTGGGTGAACGCACATGAACACACAGGCTCCATTCACACTTGGCGGTTCAGGGGTCAAATCCAGATGAGATCTGAGGCACTTTCATGTAGACATAGCCACATGTATATCTCTCCGTTGGCCAGAAAAAAAATCTGAATACAATGAGTCTTTGTTGGGTGTAAATCGGGGTCAGCCCTCCTCCAGTCCAGAAGGAGGTGGTGATGCAACTAAAGCTGCTCCCTGACAAAAACTGGAGGAGAAGAATAACGTCAGCACTTCAGCAGTTTAGCTGTTATAACATAACTACGCATAAGATAACACTTTCACATGAATGAACGCTGGCACCCGCATTGCTTGTTCAGTGGATGAAGTGATCAGGGATCAGATGTATTTGATCGTGCCTTTAGAGACGTCATTCTTCCTTGTTGCTTTCATGAGACGGAGCACACATGGCAGCGTACTTTTAGTGTGACATCAGCACCGTTATAATAACGAGGACAGAGGAGAGAACATGATGAATGAAGACAAATAGACACTCATAGATTGAGTGGGCATTTCCACAGGGCTGCTTTCTGACTAAGTTACCGACGTGGGAAGAGAAAAGGTTATGTTTCCATCTTGGAAAAATTCATCTCCAAAAACTTTCAACAATTGGATTTCAATCCATCTTAAATGCTTCTTTGATGCATTTACACTTTTTGGAGATCGGATAGCTACCTAAGAGGTGCACATGCATCAAGAATACATTGCCTGCTCCCTGACCCAGAGAAGAAGGAAGGGAGGAGAAAACGAGGACAGGAAAGGAAAGAAAGAGAGAGGGGAGAAAGGGGAAGGTGGAGGAGAATGATTAGTTGTGACAGGAAATCCCACTGTGCTCAGGTTCCTCTTTACCCTCCCTTTCAACCTCCCCCTGTACCCCTCTGCTGTGCCGGCTAGTCTCAGGCTAGCTGTGGATTAATCACGATTAATCACCATTCGTAAATATACCTGACAAATTCACATTTTCTCTGTATAGAATTTAAAGCCCCCACAAATAGGGAAGCACCGATACCGCTTTCTTTCAGGCCGAGTACAAATACTTACATTTCAGTAGTCTACTTGCCGAGTATTGATATGAGTACTTAATAATACAGGTATTGGACAAGGGAAAACATTGTGCTGCCCTCTTTATTGATTTTTTTATTTTTATTTTATTGATTGAAGTGTTTCATACTGTAGATCACACCTTGCTACTAAAAAGATTATCTAGTATTGGTTTGGACAACGATGTGTTTGGTTCCTGGATTATTAGTTAGCGATAGAGAACCTGCTCTTCAAAATCTTAAGATTGCGAAAAAATGAATGATGTTTACAAGAGCCAGAAATATTGACTATAATAATAATATGCATATATCCACTGCAATTGGATCCAACATTGATAGAGTACCGATTAGAAATATCTTGTCATCTGGCTTGATGAGAAATTGACATTGAAATATCACAGACAATCAACCAGCTTCACTAAGAATAGTATAAAAGGATAGTTTAAGCAGTGTTCCTATTGTCTTGGATTATGGAGATGTCATTTACAGAAGTGCCGCTCCTCCTGACACTCTTCAATCACTTCACGCGGTTCATCATTCTATTATTAGATTCGTTACTGGAGATAGCTATGTTAACCACCATGGCATCTTATATGACAAGGTGGGTTGGCCTTTACTGGCTGAAATAATTCATCTACAAGGCTATTTTTGGAAAGCTACCACCTTATATTGTTATGTTACTGGAGTTGGACTCTGGTCCATACGCTCAAATAACTGGCTCTTTTTACCCCAAAAGCACAGAGTAGAAGAAATACCACGGTCTGAGCCAATTAGAGGCAGAGTCGGGGTGGGCCTTCATCTCTGACCCCGGTATTCTTCTTCTGTAGATCGTTTTTTCATCAAGAGAGGTGCTGTGCCCGTAACCTGTAAGTTTACCACTTCCCCACCTGGCTCCCCTCACACCGTAAGATGCCCGGGCCTGTCTCACCCGACTCCGAGCCAGTTTTGCAAGGCGGTCGGTCCGATCGGTCGTAGTTGGTCTGCACCAGAGTCTGGCTGGGAACGCTGCTTTTGCTGTCGGAGCATCGACGGTCCAGAAACACAACCTGAACCGTGATAGTGCACGCAAGATTTTACACAAAGGCGTTTTGGAGTCACTGAGGCAAAACCCTCAGAGGTTTCACACGGTAAGTGAGCACTTTTGGGAGCCTGAAATGTAGACATTAATTATCTATTAAAAAAGAAATTAGAATAATAATTTCATTTCTTTCGAGCACTGCAGTGCATGTTTTCCCCGGGGATTTCAGAGGGCTAAGGATGCAGCCATCCAGATTTAGGAGCATTGTTGTCATCATAGATGATGCCCAAAAAGCATAAAGACAAAATCTGCTACAGTGCTATGAAATGTTTGCCCTATATAATATCAATCAATGCATAGAAAATTAACATTTACAACAGAGGCACGGTACTTAAATGACAGGCCTCTGGTATTATTTTCTAACCAGCTAGCTATGATGAACAGAGTTTTGTCGGTTCACATTACTAAGCAGCTAGTTCCGCCCTGGCATTCCAACAAATGCTGGTAAATGATTGGCTGTCAGTGCAGATATTGTATACAGGCCACTGCTTCTGCAGCACCTGAACATTGCATCGATGCATTCCAGCACCCTCGGTCTCTGATGATTGGGATGTGTGTCAGTGTGCTCAAGATGTCTGCAGATGTCAGTTGATGTGGAGGAGAAGACATGAAGAGTGACAGCTCTGAGGCCTTTCCCGCTCCACCAGCGTAGCGGTGGTTGAATGAGTAAGCAGAGACTTCCCATGTGGCTGGCTGGAAAGAGACCTCACTCCCCTGATTTCTGACATCGCACTCTGATTGGACATGAGTTTCAGTCAAGCTTATCAGATTTATTTAGCATGATTCAACGGTAAATTGTGATTTAATATTTAATAGTGTGTAATTTAAACTGATCTACATTAATGCATATATTCTGGACATCATTTAATTCTCTACTATCCTCTACTAGGGATGTCACGGTACCAGAAGTTCAGTAGTCCATACCAAAACCAGTGAAATTCAGTGATTTATTACCATGGTAAAAACCTAAACTATAAATCCTGTGTATTTAAATAAAAATTCCTTTATTACGTTTTTTTTTTTTTTTTTACAAATGCACCATAACTCCCTGATGATCCACTTCCAGAAATGAAAGTATATTTGAACAAATCATGATAACATAATTTACCTTCGCCCTATATACAAATTCATACTAAATAGAGCCTGAACGCATCACAACGCCGGACGACAAAGGGACAACATTAGGTAGAAACCACGGTCTACTAGTCTGTGAACAGATTTCTTAGACAATACTGTGTTACTGTCCACACAAAACTGTACAGCAGCAGTTTGATTGTTTCACTAATGCATCTTTGACTGTTTGCAGTACCTGCTTATATTATTTTCTCTTACTTTCTTCATTGTTATGCACCAAAACACCAACACAAGTTCCTAGTGTGTGAGAACATACTAGGTTATTAACTTAATTATAATTGTAAATAGGGCTGTCAAAATGTATGTGTTACCGCGGGATGATTCATTTGTGGGATTAACCTATTCATTTTTTATGCATTAATGCTGTTGGCTTTCTGGATGGGACATTGAATATAAAATAAAAGATTAAACAATCAATAAACACGCAGCCTCACAAAATTACTAAGATACAACCGCATGAAATCAGCAATAACATAACAGTGTGAATGTAGCAGTGCATTGTGTGTACCGCTTATTTGTCGCTGAATAAGTGATCTTAACACCTCAAGATCAATGAGCTAAATTCATGGGTCTTGTTGTCAGCCTGCTGATAATTAAAGGGAAGAGGGTTAGCAATAACTCTGGCTCAGGAACACTTAAAGTGGACTGAGCTTTAAGGTGGACCAGTGCTATGAATCTAACTAACTGTGTAACTGTTAAAGGGTTAATTATTTATATCCCGATTGTAAACTCAAGACTAAGACTACCATTTTAGTATTTGTTCTCAGCCTGAAAAATATTGGCGCTTCCCTATTTGTTGGGGCTTCAAATTCTGGTGCATATACGCCTTATGTCTTTTACCTTCCCATGCCCACAACAATATACAGAGAAAATGGGAATTGTTTGGGTATATTTACAACTGGTGATTCATCATGATTAATCAGCGAGGCCTATTAGTCTACAGAAACAGAGAGTAAACATATTTTCTGTTTTAATACTAACAGGTCTCAGTGTGGTTTCAGGAAAACCCACATCAGGGCATCAAGAGATTAAACAGACAGGTAGAAAAATGAGCACATGACAGAAGAAATTAACAGAAAGGAGTTGAGATAAAAATGGAGTTAAGCCAAAAAAAGAAGTCAGAGGAAAGAAAATCCTCCTGTGAAATCCCCTGAGTGTTTGGGCTCTTGAGCCAAGTGTGAGATTTGCTGCTGGATGCTGCCTGCAGGCAGAGAGGAGAGACTGTCTGGATTAACTGGCTGATTTGTTGTCTAACTTTAAATAAGTACCCATCAGTTCAGTCAGAAATGCCTTCTTTAAGTAATTAATGCTTGATTTCCTCAAATGGAAAAGAAACAAGACAGAAAAAAGCAAAAAAGAAATCCACGAAGAGGCACACAGCCAAGCTCAGCTTCTCAAAACGTATATCATAGTTGTGGTGCTTATTTATTGAGATACTGGTCCCTGCCTTCACATTCAGCAACACCTGAAAAAGTCACAACACTGTCAAAATAATGAAAAAGTAATAAACAACAATCATTTGTTTTGATTCATCATAGACCTAAAGGCCAAATGCTTCCTTCAATTAGCCTACCAACTCAACTGGCACAGGATGGATGAACATTACTGCAGTTAGGGTGGAATATTTGCCTGACAATTAAAGAAATTAAAGTAAATTGCTGTTTTGCTAGAAAGAAACAAAATTACAAATGATCTCCAAAATGATTCCAATTGACATGATAATAAAAAAGCCCCAACTGCTGCCTGATGTCATGTTCCTACTGTGTGTGTCTGGGATCTGTTGCAACATTAATGGGGCGGATGGACCATTAGGTCTATGACATCATCCCACTGCTAAATCATTGATAAGCTGCGGGGGCATTGCTGGATCGGAGGGGCCCATTAAGGAAGCATTTAAGGGCAGTCGCCCCAGGAGAAGACAATGTGTTTGTTAGTAGCCTGCAGGCCTCTGTGATCTCCACAGCAGCCACGGTCCAAAGACACAAGAGTGTGCATGCGTGTGTGTGAAGTAGACCCACACACGGCCAGGGTCACAAAATAAAAATCATGAGTCATATTGTATTAACAGCAAAACCACAATCTACTGTAGGCTCACATAACTGTGCTTACTTGCTACTCTGATGGTGATTTCAGGTGCTTGCCCTCTCTAACTGGGGGACATTACATTGCCACAGGACAGCATGACATGATGCAACCCCTGGAGTGGGATCAGCAAGCCATTCAGCCCATGAGAAATCTATGATGCTCTCTACTATGATCAGGTCAGAGGTCAGGGGCCACTGTTAATAATCAATAGCCAATTTATGTGTAAATAAGGGTTGCAACTAATGATCATTTTCATTATTGGTTAATGTCGATTATTTATATATGAATCAAATAAATCACTGTGAAAATCACATTTTCCCAGATTCTTTGCTGTGTCTGCCCACAGTCCAAAACTCAGATATTCCATTTACAATTTGGACTGCAACTATTGTAATGATTATTTCCCTTAATGATTAACCTGCAGATTATTTTTCTCAATTAATCCGTCGGTCTGTGAAATGGAATGTGTCCCTGATTAACACTCTCCAGAAGCTGCAAACAGACAATGTTTGGAGTTTCTTTTCTTCATCAATAAATTACATAATGAAAAAAGCAAATTAGTGTTCTGTCAATTGACTGTTAATTAATTAATTAGTAATTTCCAATTACTTATGACTAAGAAAACCTGCAAATCCTCATGTTCAGCAAAAGTGTTTTACATTTCTGACAAATCACTCAAACAATTACATAATTACGTAAAATAATTAAAACTGATACTGCTCTTTTGAAAACTAATTGGCTTAATGGATCAAATTGTGATTAAACAAAGAGTCATTTTGGGGAGGGGGGTTTGTGGCACCTTCTAATGGAAGTGGAGGGGGAAATGGCTTTCTGGGCCAGTGTGCATCACTCCATCCTGCCAGAAGTTGCATTACAGTCCAGCACTGAACCTTGGTGCTTGGAGCCACTTGCTTATAATTAATTAATCTTGTTTTTTTTGTTGTGGAGCAAAAGGCAAACCTTTAGCCGCAGAAGAAGTGTCTTGATGTGTACATGAGATAAACCCAGAACTAAAAATTGTTGTCTTTACTTCGTTCTCATGCGTTTATGGTAATCACACTAATTAAAACTAGATCAGAATAATCACATATTGCAGGGTTTAAAACTGTTACACATATCACTTTTAAGAGCAAATAATTAAAATGATCCCATTATTTTTGCAATCGTCTGTTTTGATGCAATGGAGGATTTTCTCATTAAAAAAGTGCTGAGAAATTATAAACAGAAGGCCTGATTATCTGCCCTGCCTTTTTCATTTGGTCTAATTTGGGAGCTCTCGGGCTCGATTCCCAGAGCAGACTAGTTTTGCATCAAAAGCGAAGGGGGAGGAAAAGAATAAATTATGCCAATAATAAACAGCTCAAGAGGGCTATAAAGCTGTCATCACAGTTCAAATCACAATGATAGAGAAAAAAAAAACAACAACAACAATGTTTACTCCCCGTGGTCCAGGGCATAAACGCAGCTTTTAAAATAAGTTGTGTGGTCATTAGTAAAGCAGGAGAATCTCCTGTTCTGGGTTCACATTCAGGACACGGCTGAACACTGTGTCCTGTGTTAGACTGGTCGACGTTGAAACGGCCACAAAACCGTGGTCAGCAGCACCACAGCCTCATTTACAGAACAGAACAGGCCTTTCTGAAAGGTTACTACACCACGCCAGACCTCCCGAAAGCCTGAATGAAACTCCTCTACTGGGAATCAACCCACAGCAATCAGCCTCTGCCGCTTAGATGCACTCAGCTGACCACAAACCATCAGGATCGACGGGAATAAGGAGTGGAAACTCTGACACTAAATCACTGGCATCCTCCCGGTACTAAACACTACTCCAAAACATAGCTCACACACACTGCAGAGCTCCGGCACAGGGGAATCAATCAAATCAATCGAACTTTTGATTAACACTGCAGTGCATTTAAATAATGAAAGGGCGAGGTGAGTGCAACAGAAAAGCTGCTGGATTCCTATCAGCAAAACGACCATGAATTTGTCTTTTCACTGATCAAGAGTCCAATGTTGTTTCTTGGAGCAATTAATCACGACCTGGATCTCTAGACAGACGGGGGGAGTATGCACGAGAGAAAATGTGTGTGTGTGTGTGTGTGTGTGTGTGCGCATGCTTTCTGTCCTCTGTGAAGTGAATCTGCACAGTGGTCAGCATATTAGCTCAGCCATTTCCTCCGAGCTCAGGCTGCAGTCTATAAAAGTTAACGAGGCCCACTGAGCTGAGATTTGGAATGCAACGATGCATCCATGATCCCACAAACACACCTACACACATCCGCATGTTGATGTGATTATGTCTGTGACCACATGTGAACCATCAAAAGGCTCAGAAGAGTCGGGGCGGGGCAGGAGATTTCCTCCCTGTCTCCTCAAATTTCACACACACTTCAGTTGTAAGGCCTCTTACATAACGCTGCTCCTGAACTTCCGCTGTGCTGCCAGAGATGTGTGTGTGTGTGTGTGTGTGTGTGTGTGTGTGTGAGTGATTCATCGGGCCATGGGGATCCTTTCACTGGTCAGTAATCACGATTCTTGTTCTCAAACTTCTAATTCTCTGCGCTGCCCAAAGACAAAACAAGGAGACACGAAAGGACGGAATGAGAATAAATGGTCTCGAAAATATGCCTTGGACACACACACACACACACACACACACACACACACACACACACACACACACACACACACACACACACACACACACACACACACACACACACACACACACACACACACACACACACACACACACACACACACACTAGCACAAGCTTGGTTGAACAGGCACACATCTGCACACTTCTGTCACTTCCCCGTTGGTTCCCTTACATTTAGAAGAAATATTAAGCTGCCTACAGTATCCTTCTTGTTGACCTTCTGCGAGATGAAAAGAAAGATTGGCGAGGATAATTATGTTTGTGTTCAGCTTATCGTATGATATATGGAAATGACCTTGATCATTTTGCTGACCTTGATAGAATACATTTTTGCCAACATGATAGCAGAATAAACAGCTGGGTTAACAATAGAAAACACAGGCATTGTGTAGACACTGGGGTGAACAGATTATTTATATAGAATATTTTTTCACATCCCAATTCCAATACCTTCATACCTTGCACTGCACTATCATGCAATTATACAATATTATTATATTAGTGGCTAAAAATGGTCCTAAATGACTATAATATATAAGAACGCTGTGTGTTAACTGCAGCCAAAAACAAAACGGACCTATTGAAACCTGAAGCAGAAAAACTGTGGCATTAATACAAACATGCTTGTATTGGAGAATTATTATTATTCTATGCTGAAGCATCGCATGACGAGGATAGGGGGAAAGCAGCATCGCTAACAGACGTCACATTACAGCATCACATTGATGTGACTTCGCCTGTTGCAGCAAGTGAGAGAGAGAAGGAGAGAAGACACCGTCACAAGATAACATCTTTTATGCTGTATTGCTCTGCATGTGGAGTATTTACCCTGTACGTTTCTCTAATGTATCTTAATTAGCCCTGTTCTTAAGTCCCTATTCCTAATGTAGGTCTGGTATGTCCACCAATCTACGTCATCAATATTCTTCTTATTGTTGCTCGACATTTCTTCTCTTTCCATTTCTTCTCTTCGCTAATAAAAGACCTTCACATGAAGCCTGCAGCCTTCAGACAGTAGCCTTAGTAGCATAAAAGGCCATGTACACCAACACACACATGTGCACATAGCTCTTAATGGACAGATAAAAGGCCTTTATGGAATTCATATTCTCATCGTCAATGTCTCCATTGCATTGTCACATGAATGTGTCACTGTTGTTTATATCTTAAAGGGATAGTTCAGAATTTTGGACATAAGACCTATTGTCCAAGTGAGCCGGTGTGTTCGAGACGTAAGGAGACGTTTTCAAGAAATTTCATTCAGTTCTTCTAGTTGCCGAGTTTATGCTATGGCTAGCGCATGGTTCTTAGCTAGACAGGCATTAAAAACAGTCTTGCCCACTCCACAGTGCACCCGAGGCAAATCAATTGTAACGGCAGACTATCGATGTACATATCTGTGTTGATAGAATGTTTGAAATAAAACCAACCTTGCATTTTTAAGGATTTATGTCTCAGCAGGAGCAGCAGCAGCGTCATACTTCCTAGTAGGCTATGGCAGCGGCGGAGTGATATCACCTAGCACTTATAAGTTACCGGTTCTATAATAGTTTGTTTACCTGCTGTCATTGCTACAGACGCAGAGCCAACCCCAACCGTACCTGTACGAGCCTGAATATACAGAGGAAGAATTGCGCGAGAGGGATGCTCAAAGGGCAGAACGTGAACGAGCGTCTGTGGAGACCGAGATAGCCCCCGCTGGAGCTGAGAACCGGGACCGAACAAACAGAGACTGGTGGTGCCGGGAGGGAATCCCCCGCAACTAGGGATGCAAACAATTAATCGATTATCGATTAATTGTCGATAAGAAATTACTCGATTAAAATAAATTAATTGCAATTAATTGCGTTTTGAACCCGTAATTCCCCGCCAGTCCACGTGAGGGCGCGCTTGACGCCAGACGTACTTGACGCACATGCGGAAGAAGTCAATGAATTCAGATGAGTGCAGCTTTCCCGAGTGGATGTTGAAGTCACCGAGGACGACGAGTGGCGTGCCATCATCAGGGGAGCAGCTCAGGAGGGCATCCATCTCATCCAAAAAGTCACAGAGAGGACCGGGTGGGCGATAGATCACTATGATGTTGAGTTTGAAAGGAAGGGTGACAGAGACGGCGTGGAATTCAAGTGCAGAACGGGGTAGGTGGTCCAGAGGAAGGACCTGGTAGGACCATCTGGGTGAGATGAGGAGCCCAGTTCCTCCTCCTCGCCCTGTTCGTCTTGGGGAGTGTGAAAAAGCTAATAAGCTTAAATTGGCTTATAGTAAGTCTCTTTCTGTTACATACAGCATCTTTACTACGTGCAAATACCAACCACAAAAACATCTGGCAAATGGTCGATGTTTCACGTCTGATGTTGTTGGTTGCAGACTAGGTCACATTAAACCACATCCTGACTCTGAGTACTAAATATATCTATGAGGACTCCAAGTTCCTGGATGTCCTCATAGCTCTGAACCACAAAAATGCTACAATCAAACTATAGCAATAATAGCATTTCATAGATGGAAACATTCAGTTTATGAAAATCAAAGTTGTGACTCGCACTCTAGAACACTAGGTCATAACCCAAATAATGGCAGTTCAGTGTATCATGAAAATGAAAGCGTTGGCTGTATTTTCAGTTTCAGCTCGAGTCATCCCTATTATCATTACACTGACAGCAGCATCAGCCTTTCCTGAGCCCAGTTTTCTGCCAACTCCACAAGTTGTCCAGGACTCAGCTGCCCTGCCAAAGAGCAAGAAGCCAATCTGCCAGTTTATGCCAAGTTCTCAGAGAGACTTCAAAAGAACTGAGCTGCCATTCTGTACTTTTCTACCAAAGAGAAGAAGTTTAGCGGCCTGCGGGGCCGAACACAGCAAGACAGAGAAGTGGAAATAAACAGTGACAGACAGAGAGAGGGATGAACGTAAATGAAAGGAGAGAGTATACTTTGAGGCACAGTGGCCTAAACAAAATGCTTCAGGAGACGGGGAGGGGGCGCTTTATATCTGTAAATGCAAGCCTCTCCTCTCTGACTTCTGCTTCCCCATCAGAGGACGAAGAGAAGGGCAGCAAGGGTCAACTTGTAGTATCTGGTCTGTATGCACACGTGGCTCCACTGTAGAAAACACAGACATGCTGACAGGTCCCGTCTACCACCACATCTGCTGTAAAACACTACCTCCACACTTGTGCACGTTTCCTTTCTTGCTCACTTGCCGTGCTTTTCCGAGAGCTCGCTGGTGACCCTGCAGTCTAACACGCGGCCCAACCTCAACGTGTTCACTATCTGATCTCCTTCCCACAGTCAAAGGCAAAGCCACACAGCAGAGGGCTGTATCTGATTTCTTGTGCAAGTCTGCATCGATTTACATGCCAGAGATGCTTCTCCAGGGCCCCAGCCCCAAACAGCCCTCCACACCAAATACACTAAATCTATGCTACGCAGTCAATTGTCTGGGAGAGTGTGTGTGTGTGTCTCAGAGAGGAACTCAATACTCAGCAGAAAGCTCTGAGTAAAGTCCTTTTTGGCCGTCAATATGTTCCTGTGTGCTTGTAAAGGCCATCCCTGATCCTAAGTGCACTGCTGCAGTTACAGCGCCCCGTACGACCGACAAGTCACTCTGTACTGTAAACAGTCTGCAGCCACTGACCATTTCAGCAGGACATTCCAACAAGAAAAAGAACAGCTCGGACCTTTACTCTGTCTGCTATCTTTCTCATATCAGCATCTGAGGGGTCTGAAAGCTGCAGCACGACTGTGAGCCCACTCACCCATTCAGCTTGGGCAGGGTCAAAGGGCAAGGTAGTAATGACAAGATAATATGCTCAACACACAGCAGATGAAACCACAAGATGAGCTTTCTCAGTGATTACTCCCACCGTGCCCGGCCTGTCCTCTCAAGCAATATATATATATATATATATATATATATATATATATATATATATATATATATATATATATATATATATATGTGTGTGTGTGTATACGGCACTGAGAACTGCAACATAAACAAATAAAGATAAATAAATAAAGGATTGGTTTTCTGGTTACATTTTCTTCACTTTTAAGGTTGAAGTTTTTCAACAGTGTGAAGTGACATCATCACGTTGGCTCTGTACCTGGTTACTGTTTCAACACCATCCCTCTACTAGGGACTGTGGGTTTCAAATTTTGTCATTCTGGCAAAAGCACCACTTATTGTTGGCTGTGAGTGTGAACCTGCCATCTGTCTTTTTGTCCTTTTTCTTTGCTTTGTCTCCTAAATTTTGCTGCTCGTCCCTCAGCACTCATTTGAAACGAATGACTGAGAGTGTCTCCGTCTCCTGTTTTCAGTGCCAGTGTGGACGTATATATTTACATGGAGTCCTCCAAGTCAAAGTTATCAGTTTGTGGGGAGCACTTTGAGTCTTTAATCAGACATGTTGCTTTTGTGGGATCACTAATTGCTCTGGGTTTTACAGAAAACGGTTAAATGACAGGAGGGATGGTGCTGAGAAAATTACAATATAAACCAGCCTAAACATGTTTGTGACAATTACAGGCAAATTGAAAATGTATAATGTTTATGTCAAATTCTTTTGTGATGGTGGTTCATATATCCCTTTTTAACGTTCATCAAAGTAGGTTTCAGTTAATTGAAACATCGTTTAACCAGGAAAGGCTCATTAGCCACGTTTCAATCCAAATGTAGCACTGATGTCAATAATGAAAGAATAAAATGTAGAAAGGCAAATTAGAGTTGATGTGCATTTCCATCCACAGTGGAAATTTAACATCACTGAAGAAGAGAACACAAGATAAGTTGAGTAAACACAAATGATCTAGCAAATAAATACCACTGATCCTTCGGTGAAAGTGGCACGAGTAAAACTTTAAAAAATGGCTTTGTTTGGTGTAAACGTACCTTAAGGCTGTTTCCATGTACTTTGACGCGCCAACTTCTCCACTTCAGCTTTTTTCTGACATTTGTTTTTGCAATTTTTCTGCATTTTCACTGTTCATTCTTTGCAGATCAAAAATGTGCGTCTAACACTTTGAGATAAAGAAAAATAATAATCACTTGCCAAAACCCCCCAGCAATAATAACACTTTAATTCACGTATTCTGAAATGTGGGTTATGATTTGTTGTTTACACGCTGGACCAGAGTGTGTCTGTCATCCAACAGGGGTCTCCTTCTTGGTGCGTAGTTTGTTGTCACTACTGAGCTGTGTCCAGTGGCACTGGTCATGTGCTTGTTTCTCTTAATCCTCATCGTTGGTTAAAGCCAGCGCTAAAGCTAAGATTAGCCCACATAAACACCAAGGGGTCACTCAAGCAGGCAGGCACACACACACACACACACACACACACACACATATATAGAGTAAGAGATCACATACGCCTCACATAAACAGGGTGACACCAACTTACGCTCACATGATTACACATGCACTCAAACACGCTGTCCGTCTTCTCTTTCAGCTACGGAGTGAAAGAGAGTAGTTGACATCGTGGTGCCAACACTTGATCAGACGGACACAGGCCGTCTTTTGGATGGGAAACAGGACTGCACATACAGCTGAACAACTATAAGAAGAGTTCAAGAGGAATGTTAATTGCAAAGTCTTTTTCCTCTTTCAATCCTCTGCAAGGAATGTAGAAAATGCCTCAGCCATCGGCTCCATTCACTATTCATTCATCTCTCGCATGTTTTGTCCACAGTAAAACAGCAATCCTAACACCCATACCTACGAGTGACGCATCATAAAACTCACGGTTTTGGGGCACTGACAGGGTCATCAGAAAAATAACAGGAGCAAATTTGACTTGGGCCCAAGCCCCATTTCCCCCGTCGCTACAGATTATGTATCGTTAGGTTTGGGCATTTAAAATCGGTTATAATTAGGAACCGTTTGTAAAATGTTGAATTTAGATTCCGGAGATCAGTTCCTATCAAACACATTTCTAACTCGCTAGTTTCAGTTTCCATACCTGCCACTATAGTATCCATCTGCGAGAGATGAATGATTTATTTTTTTATTATTATTTTTTATATAATTTTCTTGTGAAAGAAATAATTGACCTGTTTTGACTGTTTTGCCCCTTAAAGAACAGGAATCGAGAATTGTTCAAATCCAAACTCACTCAAATCACTCATTGGCCAATGCAAATCGGTTTCGCTGGTGTTTTTTTTTACACAACAGTTGGTAAACAAGGCCCCAGACTAATTTTTTTCACCACCGTCAAGAAAAATAATTGCAAAAGCCTCAAATAAGTGTAAACCATCAAATATTCTAAATGCTATCCTTTAACTTTGTTATACTCATCTATAGTGGTTATTTGCATTAAAACAAAAGTCAAATGATTAGGAAATATAATCTAAAAAACACCAAACACGCTTTTAAATAACAACCAAGAACCAGGCCTTCGGAACACAATGGCTTATGTCTGTGTGGACATTCAGTGCAGCCAAACACACAATATAGTCGTGCTTTTAATCTGTGTTTATGTTTATTGTGATGAAAGTCCAGGTTTTTTTTTTTTAAATGCAGTGTTCCACGCAGGAAAAGCACCTACACAACGTCTTCAAGGTGTTAGTGTGAGTGAGATGGTGACAGAGAGGTGTCAGCTCCTCTGCAACAGGTCAATCACACAAATCAGACTGAAGACGCCTCTGTGGGTGTTCAGAGGCTTTACCGTGTTTTGACAGCATGAAACCTACTGGATAAAGGAAAGGCTACCACGGTGTCAAAATACACCCACTGACACTAAACGTCTCAATCTGTACATTTTCTTTTTGTTGCAGCATCTCCATGTATTGCTGTGGTTCTTGGTTGTGATCATATTGTGAATATGATACCGTTTTAAAAACATCTGGGAGGGTGAGGAGTGAGTTATTTCTATAGCCACAGGGTTACCTCCTTACGCACTTTGACCCCTGGCTGCCTGGACAACTCTGCTGTTATCTTTCTCATCTCATCAACTGTGATAAGAGACCTCCACTTTACATTTCTGCATGTGCATTATCACTACATCATACTTTATGGCATTTATCATAATGTATGCACAAAGAGGGTGTGAACGAAACGGCGTTCCTACGGATTATTGTACTACCCTGCAGGTAGGTAAGTAAAGTCACACGGTTTGACTGTGTGTGTAAATGTGAGGATGGAAGAATGCGTTTCTGAACTGTATTTAAATGTGCATAATTCAAGAGAACCTTTAAGGTCACGGTCTACATGAGAGCGTGGGCTTCCCGATAAGTTTGGAGCCGGAGGCGTCAACACGTTTATCCAGAAATTAGAATATAGCTGAATGCCATTTAGATACAATTACTCATGTTGGCTCATCATGTATAAACACTATCGCACAGTGGGCATGGTCGGGGACAAGCTTAAGCCCCAGATATCAGACTACACAAACACACACATATGGCAGCACGGCGTTACTGAGAGCTGAAGGAAATGCTATGATACTGTCTGTGCCACCATATGGAGTGAGTGAGTGTGTGTGTGTGTGTGTGTGTGTGCCAAACAGAGGAGTTGTAACTTAATAAGTTCATTTAAAATAACCCGTACTGCCCTGTCTCCCAGTTTTAAAAGCAGCCACTGTATGTTGACTTGACCCCAATACTACCAGATTGCTCTACAGAATAATCCAACATGCAGTGTGTGTTTGTGTGTGTGTGTGTGTGTGTGTGTGTGTGTGTGTGTGTGTGTGTGTGTGTGTGTGTGTGTGTGTGGGTGTGTGTGTGTGTGTGTGAGCTGGGAGCCTGGCTTGGTCTGACGCTTGAGCAGAGGTGAACCTGAGGAAACTGCTGAGCGCTGCTGTTATGCATGTGAGTGTGAATCTTTATACACAGTTAATACCCGTGTGTGAAAACACCACTGACTCCAGCACATTTCAGCCCTCCTTTCTCCTCGCTAAGCCTCAGCCTAAATGTCATCACTGCCCTCAATAGCACTGACACACCATTTCCATCCTCTCTCCCAAGTATTACCACCACCAAACCAGTACAGTAAAACACATGCTGCTGTTCTGCCCCTCACGTTCCCATCCAGGCTTCCATCAAACACTGACTTGTTGCACATGCTGTGAGCGAGCAACACAAAGAGGCAGATGCCCACACAGGTGTTCTCATTCTTTGCACTGATTATAAATAGCACAAATTCAGCTGCATCTATCTGCAAGAAGAAAGCCCCTTGATAGAAAATGACATGATTATGTATTTTCCTGACATGCAGGGTCAGTCATTCACACTTAAGTTAAAATGCTCAGATTATCATATAAACAATATAGAAATACTAATTTTTTTGTATTGTTTAAAAACAGGATGATGAAGAAGACATCGGCTGTGAGGGAATATTCCCACACACTCCATGCGATCCAAATGCTAAAGTCAGTTGGAGCATTTCAGCCATTCTCAATCAGTTGCAATCAGAGCATAAGCTTGTGTGATCACGCCTTACAGCCCTCCTCCTCCGTCCATCAACCAGTCATTCTTTAGTCGAGCACCTGATCTCCACTCATCCTCTCATCACTGCCGCTGATCCAGGCGCAGCACAAAACAGCTAGGAGGTTAGAGCTGTCCCAAACAATTATAATTTAAACGATTATTCTAGCGATTCTTTTTTGATTAATCGACTAATCTAACGATTTATTTTTCAGTTATCGATTATTTCACATTACTTGATCAATCTAACTATTCACACAATATGGATATCAAAACATTTCTTGTTAACATTTCAATATTTATACATTTCTTTAACTTGGCACAAACTAATGAGACCAACAACTGCTTAGTGCAATGTACCGTTATGATCCTCAAATACAACAGGTAGGCTTATTAAAGAGGGAGACATCACAACAGTTTCTTCTTCTTATACTTCTTATTGTTATAAGCCTATTATTATTATTAATGATAGCTTGTTAGCGCCACTCACGTCTCACGTCTACGATTGCCTGTTCATATTACTTAAGAAAAACAAAAAAAACTTCCCGGTGCTCCCGGTGGCCGGTCCGGGCCTGATAAGCGCCTCCACTGGACTGGAGTGGGACAAGAGTTAATCTAGTTATTTGGGACGCGTCAACGCAAATTATTCGTGTTGACGTATTTATGTAGTCGCTTATGATTCCCAGTCCTATAGGAGGTGAATCCACAGATTGGAAGCCAAGAGGGTAAATATTAGGAAGGCAGTGTGTGTGTGTGTGTGTGTGTGTGTGTGTGTGTGTGTGTGTGTGTGTGTGTGTGTGTGTGTGTGTGTGTGTGTGTGTGTGTGTAAGAGAATACAGTCAGTCCCAGAATCTATCATATCTCAAGCAGACTATGCACTGTGTAAACACAAACATCCACATGAGACAAAATGACCAAACAAGCAGTGTGTTAACTGTACTCGCTCCAGTCTGGGAGACAGCTGGCGGGTTTTGACATTGAGTCATGCTGCTGCTACTGTGCATGTCCTTAGTTGACAGGTGTCGACGACCTGGGAGCACATTTCCTTGCCACGCCCGTCCCACACATGCACCGACACAGAACATATGCAGTCAAAGGCTGGCAGCTCCCCGTCGGGCTCCAGATGGCAGGGAGAAGGCCAAAAAGTGACAGTGGTACCATTGTTCCATTCATTCTTGGTCCTGTTGCCACTGATACAGAGACTTCATATAACTCCTCTTCCATTGCCAGCTGTGTAGAAGCACAGTATGGACAGCTTCATTTACTGATAGATTGGACAAATGTGAGCAGAGGCATTCTACAAGGACAGCAGTAGGAGTGACAAAGAGAGAGAGCCGTGTGCGGTGTCTGTGTGTGTAGTGCACACGCATCATTCATAACGGTTCCGCTCTGTGCAGCTAAATCAAAGAATAAAGGAGTTACGCTAAAGTGCAACATGGAACTTGGAGACATAAAGGATCAATTAAAAACGGGACAATTAACGTTGAGCGAGTCATCAAGTGTGAACATAGCAAACCTTTTTTACCTGGGAACAAAGCCAACTGATATTGCCCAGTTATAACATTGGCTTTAGTTACTTTAGAATTCACCCGGCATTTAAATCAAGGCCAACCGAGTTTGCTGACGTTGAAGTTAGGTTAACTGGACCATTATTTCACAATATAGCTGTAGTTAGTTGGCCATGAATATCGGCAGCAGGTACACAGTGAAAACCCTGTATCTTACAAAACACCCACAGTGTGAAATGAAAACACGGCGTGAGAAGCAGCGTTATTTAAATCATACAAATATCGCGTCTAATCAAGTGAGTAGGACTAAAAGAATGTGACCAGGCAGTCGACACAAACACGATGGTTCACAGCACATTATTGTGGATGAGATGCAAACTGATGAATGTGAAAATCACTGTGATTATACTTGAAGTGACCAAGCTACACATTTAGTGAACTGGGAGCTTTCCTGAATTAAGTGAGATACTTGAGTCCTCTGTTTACGCTACGCTCACAAATGATACTGGTATTTTAAGCAAGAGTTGAGGGAGAGCAAAGGGATTGAGGGAGTGGAAGTGGGAACTGAAGTGGTAAATGTGCATTGTACGGCGGCAGCTTGAAGTGAGACAATGTGGTTTTCCAACCCAGCTCACCACAGCGAGTCCTGCGCTGTGCCTCTGTCACCGAGCCCCAGTTGCACTTACAATGGGGCTGGGACACAGAGCATGTGTCACCCATCTGTCAGACAATATGTCAACACAGCCATAATACCCCGGCTAAATGCGTCTGTCCCCGTTAAGGCCCTGCGCATCGACGCGCCTCCAAATATTCACTGCTTCCTGACCTAATCTCTACGCCGTGCATCGCTTCCACATCCATTTGTTTCTCTTGCTTTGTATCTTTTCCAATACGTTCATTTTCTTCTCATCATCTTCTGTGGCCATATGAAGAAGCAGGCTGCTAAATATCCGAAACACAGTCAGACATATCTGCATCATTAAAATGACTGGTTATGAGTCAATGCAAGTGCCCTGCACCACTGTATCTCCTCTGCAGCCACTATCAATGATTTAACCCCAGTTGTAAGCTTCGGCACAGCCACAGATTTGGACATAAATAACGTATTAGGTGCAGGTTGATGTCGAAGTCTGTCAAAATATATGTGTGTCTATTTCATATGTGTATTTGACCTGCTATCTGTACAGCACCATGAGATAATCACAAATCAAGCTCAAGGACAAAAAGGACAGACATTTACTGGGTCGCCAGCTCTCCAATCTGATGGTTGAACGGGTGCATGTGTGTGTAAGTCTCTCACAGGCGTTCTTCCAATCAATATGACGCATTATTTAGGAGGCAGGCTGCATTTATCACAGCTACATGAGACTTCCTGTCCATTATAACCATTCAGTGAACAAAAACATGGTGAACACAAAAACAATGACATCAGACTGAATGAAATACATCTATTCTAGTTTTCACCATTGGCCACTATCACACCCGACTCTGAATGCACACAGAGCCATGGAGTACAGGCGCATGTTGACATGGTGCACATCTAACGTGAAGTAGAGCCAGACCGATATATCGGCGGGCCGATATTATCGGCCGATATTAGGCATTTTCCAAACTATCAGGTATCGGCATTTATCGTCATTTATAATGGCCAATAAATGAATACAAAACACCCTCATAGAACTTAACAGAATTTGTCTCCAGTCTTGTTCAAAGTTATATTTATGAAGCTTACCAAGTCTTTTAATACTGGTAACTGTGTGTTTGGTTGTTGTTGTTATTGTGTTTTTGTTCAAAGGACTTTAAGTTTTATATCTTAAGTTTGTATTTTTATACATTTTATTTATCAGAACTTTAATATATTTTGATGTTCCTCTGTTCCGTTATGACAATAAAACAGTTTATTTTTTAACTGCATTATATTATTTTAGTGAAGACTCATAAATAACTACAAATAACTAATGTTAGGGAAATCTAGTAATGTTTTGTTACACGTTTCTGAAATTAAAAAAAATATCGGCCGATATATCGGAATATCAGATTTTTAAATCAACAAACATTTGTATCGGTATCGGCCTTCAAAATCCTGTATCGGTATCGGCCTTCAAAATCCTTTAACGGCCGGGCTCTAACGTGAAGCCATGTTTGTGTTCTGGTCTGAATCAGCCATAATTTAAACTAGTCTAAATGCTTTGTATACCAGAGATCATAACTGTTTGATGATGCAACATTTAAAAATCAACAAACACCAACCAGGCAGACAAAGTCACCTTCCCAGAACAGGAGTAACAAAGCAAGGTAGTAGTGTGTGTTGCCCTCCAGTTAACAGGCAATAAGTCTTAATGGACTAGTACCTTGTTAGTCTGCCAGCTTGTTATTTACTAACCCATAAAAACGTCCATACGTTTAGAGATATTATAGAGCTCCAGTCTATTGGCTTTACAAATGCATTGCAGTGTTGACACAGTGATTATACCTACATGCAAAGTGATTAAAGTTTTTTGGCCCAATCCCCTTCTTGGAAGAAATGAGTATCTGCAGGCTGCATGTGTGATTCTATATTAATTCAACATATTTTATGCAACAACAACAAAAACACAGGATAACAATGGATCTAGCATTGTTTAGCCAACAGACATCATTATAGCAAAATGCCAGGATGAGCCCTGATCCCAGTCCTACAGATCTCCTCAGGACATGTACTGTACAGTGGAGAACTGTGGTGACTTTATTTATAATTCAGCAATTAAGCAACTGTCTTATCTAAAGTTATTCATTGTAGTGTTTGATAGGCCACATTCTATGAATCCTGCCTTTGCACAAAAACATACAGTAGCATGCCAGGAGCAAGGACCACTGATCAGAAACCTTTCTACAGTGAAGAACCAGCAGGACCACATGTGTGTGTTGTACCGCCAGCTGTCACACTTGTATGTCTTTGTTCTGAATTGGCCTGCCTCATTAAATAGTGGTTAATTGCATTTAGAAAATAATGTGTTCCCTGTGCATAGGACAGACTGCATAAAGGGTGAATGTTTCACTAACATGGATGATGGTGAGAACTGTTGTGAGTGCCGAGGTGGGCTCTATAGGAACAGCTTTAGAAATCTAGCTGAATAGAGTGATAAAAATATAATCTATTACAGCCATGTAACTTCAGGCCTTTGTGGCTGCTGACAATAACAATGGGCCTGCCGCTGAAAGAAAGATGCCTGGAAACAGGAAAGTGTTCCACTTGTAAAGACCCCCGAGGCGTATTTGTGAATTGTGATATAGGCTATTATATGTGATGACTCAACTTTCTTACAGCATTCCGATTTGTATTCTATTTCTGCTCAATGCAGTTTTTATTGTCAATGTGCTAGTACCTCAAAAGTAAGAATCATGGCTAATGGGTAACTATGTTGAATGTTCTGAATGTTCGAAATAAATTAAAAAGAAAGCTATTTGCTGCACTTTCCCCGTTTTCCCTACTGTAGCAAAAACGTATCAAACTGTGACCCCAAAACCAAGGTACATACCGAACCCTGACATTTGTGTACCAGGATGCTTGGTTAATGTTTGCTGTGGTGACAAATACATATTTTGCCAGCCGAATCAAATTATTTACAGGATATTCTACCTTTGTTTCATTATAGTACATTTAAGACTTGACTTATTTCTTTGCAAGGGTCGTATTTAAGCATTTAAGTATGTCCATGAATAGGAGATGAGTTTACAGTTAATTACGATTACTCCTTGGCATTGAGGAAGTTGATTTGCAACACTCGCTGACTTCTTGCTTCTTTACGGCCTCGGTGCCTCACGTGAGTACAGACAAAGTTTATACCCCAACAATAAACACAACATACTGCAATTTAGGTTTAGTGCAGTGAAAACAGATGGAATCACTGCAAAGCCTCTCAACATCTGCAGACAATCTTTGGCACAGGAGGGTTCTTACTTTAAGCTTGCACCTCTAACCTTTCCCTTCGTATCTTTTTTTCCCCTCTCCACCCGCCAGTGAACAAACAGGTCTGACTGTCATTGGGAGCACATGCTCAACATTAAGCCCGATTGTTACTCAGAAATAAGCACATTCACCTTTCCGTAAGTCTGGGGCTCCGTGTGGGTTTGACAGTATAAACGATGTCCTCGAGAATTCTGCTGCTATAAAAGCTATATTTTAAGGTTTGAAAGGGAAATGTCTTTTCCCTGTGTGTTGCATGGTGGGTGTTGTTTTTTCCAGGAGACTCCAGCTGTAACCCAGGTGACGCTGTGTGCTTTGGCATGCAGCATGGAAATTGTGTTAGATTGAAAAGGCCCCAATTGAACAGTAGGACAAAGAAAATAAACTGGAACCTAGAGGCAGGGGTGAAAAATAGCACTAAAATGTTACTGGCTGCATCAGCGACTTGGCAACTTAAACCAGACAACCCAAAAACCACCAGTCGCTAAAAAGAAATAGCGAGACAGAGTGAATTTTGGTCAGCAATGACATCATGTTTATTCATAATGCAACCAGCATATAAACCGTCTGCTGAAAGTGTCGAGTACTCTGGAGGTGACTTCTTGACTTCTGAAGATCATTATTCTAAGTGTTTGTGTTCTATGGACCTACAGTGTGGACTCATTATACATACATATGACATCTCTGTGGGTGAGCACACACAGGGTCAGGTGGGGTATATCACATAAATTATGCACCACTAAAAAGACACTGTATCACCTTGTTAGCTTACAGAAACCTGCTGCGATCACAAACTCTGATCCGGCCTCATGGTGCATGTGCTCACACATATAAACCAGTCATTTGGTGAATAAGCCCTGTGTGTGCACAGTCTGCCATGCCTTGATGCTCATCGCAGGTCCTAACATATAGTAAATTACAAAACAGAATTACAAAAAAAAAACCTTTGTGTTCTTCAAAATGCAACGTGTGCTTAGGTTAGGTAGTGCCAACCCATTTCAAACAATATCATGACATCCATCCATCAATCAAATTGCAAGTTTTTGCAATAAGGGAGTGTGGAGCCGCACTCATTCTAAACCCGCCCATTTTGTTTGCTGGGCCAATGAAATTTGAAGGTTTTGATTTAAATTCTTACACTTTTCACTTTTATTCTGTTGCACTCAGGAAGCCTCACCGTCCAGAAGCTAAAGACGCTTTAACTTCAGTTTATCTGGGACTTTAAGTGGCCCAACAGCCTCCTGCTCCTCTCCATTGTTTTTCTGTCCAAATAATTACGCCAGCCTCAGATAATGAATCAACAATTACGATAATCAAATTACTCGTGAAAATAATTTTTAATTAAGAGTCCATTAAACAATTAATAACGTGATCAAAGATCATCCAGTAACAGACAAAGCCAGTATCTGTTAATGTTAATGGAAGAGGATTTACTGTTCAGCATGTTGTTCTGCAGAGTGCTTCATCAGGGTATTTTACACAATGGTTAAGCCTATATATTACAGCCTTCATATAAGTACCCAGTGTTTCCCCTACCATTGTACAGGCCTGGCCAAAAAAAAAATCAATATACCAAAAATAAGCCACCTATCAATTCATTCATAAATCAATAATCATTTACATTAGGAGCGCCTCCGCGCAGCACAGCAGACTTGCTCCGCAAGACGCGCGGCCGCAACAATCCTCGCCGCGCGCTCCCGCTACTTTTTTCTTCGTATACTTTACGCGCTTGATGTTGTTCTGATGCCGTTCCGCCTCGTTAAACCACCACGATGCCGCTTTCTACTTTGAAAACACGGAACGTTGACACTGTATTTTGATAAGCTGTTGCACTCTTCAGACTCGTGGTGTGAGCGGAACCGGTCCATAGGGTCCATAATATTTATTTTATTACATTACATTATTATTTATTTTTACATAATAAAAATGCCGCTGTGTGTCTCCGTCCAAAACCCGCTGCGCTCGCGCTGTCTGCTCGCACAGATCCGCTCGTGCGCACATGCGCTGATGCAGGTCGAGTGTTGTCGAGAAATATAAGCAGAGACGGCGCTCCTTAAAAACAACATCACGCCATGTGTGTGTAGTATTAGGACGTGATGACGTATGTACAACCGGCCAAAGCCCGTTTGCCCCCCCTCCCCGGGGGGGAGGATTGTTTTTGATAAGATGTGGAACTTTGAGTTAACTGCTGTTGAGTAAACCTATAACTTATATTTTACTTGATAAAATAAGACAATATATGCACTCATATGTCGTTGTAGTGTTTTACAGTATCTGTAGCTATTAATGTGATGCTCATCATTTTCCAGCCATATTTTTCTGGACCCTGATCATTTCCATCAACCAGCACCTTAATAAGTCACTCTCTCCTTGTGATCTTGAATACACTCTGGTTGAACAAAAATGTTGAATGCAAATATAATAATTGCAGAATTGCAGACTGCTTGCTGTGCCGCCTGACTTAATCCAACTGCACCAATACACCATCCCACACGTCTCGTCTGTTTAGGGTTTTTCGGTGGGTACCACCGGGCCTGAAAAAAATTCTAGGGGAAACACTGAATACCACAAAACAGCAAAGTTCCCATCAACTATTTAAATTAAGTCCCAGTGAAATGGAATATATGAGCGGTGTACAGTTACAAGAGATTCAAATCAAAGCCTTTGCATTTGATTGGACTGCTAAAAGAATGGGCGGGCTTAGAAAGTAGCCTGATAACTACAGAGGACTGTGGCTCCACACCGCCTTACCGCTACAGGTGGCAGTTGATGGATGGGTGTTAAGATATTATTGGTTGAAAATCGTACTACTAGTTTAAATGTATATTTTTTATTTATTTATTTTATTTTTTGTATATATTATTAAGTATGTGCAATATGACTCGGGTGTGATCCGAAAGGTTTAAAAAAATATATATTTTAAGATTTAAAAAGTAAACTACCACACACCCAAAGAATAGATATGACATATATATACACACACTATTAAATATTCACATAACACAATAAATGACAAAAGAAAATACATAGCTAAAGCCCTTTTTAGATGCAAGCCTTTGAGATTAGATACTGACAGTCTTTTTCTCCTTCAGATGAAAATTATCAGGGATCTCCAAACTTTTGCAGCCAAGCAAATTAAGTAACTGTAGACAGCAGTTTCCTGATGAAGGATATTTTTCCAAACTTTTGAAGCTTGCCACAGTTTCAGGCAAAACGAAGGCAGGAGCTTTGCTGCCCAACATTGTCGGTGCTCTGGCCCTAATGAGGCCACAGCCGACGGCAAGGGGGGGGGGCATTGGGGGGCCTGGCCCAACCACTGACATACCTGTGCCCCCCTCAAACCTGTAACGAGCAGGAAAAAAATGTCTCTTGTTGGCCATCCCTGAAAAAACGTTAAAAAAATGCAACACAATAAATAATATGTAGCCCGCGTGTAGAAAGCAGAGATTCAAATAAATTTGTTCCTAAATAAGTGCTGTAATAAATCCGTAAGATAGCTAAACTAAAAGTAATTTGGTTTAATAAGGATTACAAATGGTTAACTCTGAGATTTAGACAAATTCATCATAAATGTGTAAATTATTGTAAATGTTTGCAACAGTAAGGTAAACTGTGGAAAAATAGAGACTGTGCCTTAATTCTTGTTTGTGTAATTTGATTCATTGCATGTAAAAATGCAAATGTGTTTCTCCAGCCGGGTCTGAATGAGGCTCTGTGTCCTGGAAGAAGCTGCTATTGCACAGATAGCTGAAATACTTAGCCTGCTTAGCCAATCTGACAACAATGAGACAGATTGTATCAAACAGGCCTCTTCCTCCGCATCATCTGGAGAACATGACTGATTACTCTATTAGCAAAAAGGTCAGGTGTCACATATGCTTTTTCTTCCCTCTATGCGAACATGAAGTGGAAATGAAGAAGAGGTCCCTGGATAACAGCTCTGATTAGGTTGCTCTTCCTCCAATTCTGCATTGCATACGCAATCGGTTAGGAGGTGAGAAACACATCTATAGTTGGTTTAAATTGAACCATTGGCAGTCTCTATAAATTAACTTAATATCTTAAAGATTGTGTGTTTGGTGGAGAAGATGCAGATCATCATTTCATAGGAAGGAGATCGTACATTGCTTAACCATAACTGCCATCTTAACATTGGCCAGAGGAACGGCTTGTCATGGTCGGCCACTCAGGATAAAACACATGATACCAAGCATGTTGACAAATCAGTATGTTGTATAATGGACATTTGTATAAGCATAGTAAGAAATGTGGAAGGGGGAGGTCTCCTTGTCTTTACAGAGCTTTTCAATGAGTTCAGCTAGTCCAACAACTTTTTCATCCACTATAAACCATGCGATTGCGACATATTGAGGGGTGTTCTCCGTGATGACGGCCAGATCTCTGTGTAAAAGCACCTTTTGGGACGAGCTGGTGAAGAGAGTGGAGCATAAAGCTGCTAAACAAACAGAATATTTCCCTCGGGAGAAGGTTAAGACCAAAACACAGCTTCATCAGCGGAGTTCACTGCTTCACCACCTGTCTCCCCTCACGCCGTAAGCTGCCCGGTCCCATCTCATTCACCTCTGAGGCAGTGTCATGAAGCAGGTGATCCAGTCGGTCCTAGTTTTAACAACCAGTTTTCTGATTTGGCGCGTTAATGTTAAATGTTAAATGTTAAAAAAAGCACAAGAAACACAACCTGTTCTGTATCAGAAATGATAATAAGATTTAACACTGCTTATAATATCAACAAAGAAGACTATTTCATGTTTATTTTTAAACAAGTGAGGTTATTGGGATTTCTTGTTTGTGTTGAGATTTAAATAAAGAAAAATCATCTCAGACTCAAAAGTCATTTACATAATATGTTGAAATAAAGGAAAAGGTATAATAGTTGTATTATTTAGGTGCCAAACGGGGCAGTGAAAAACTGTAAAAAGTAGGTCTGTAGCCTGTTACTGATGGATGTGTAAATACGCATCACAAGATCAACATATCAACTTAAAAGAGGATGATACATCAATGTTGTGTTCACAACTAGAGAGGCACGGATTCGGATAGTTGACTCGGATAGCTGGATGGGGTATCGGTGGCAATGGGGCCGATCTGGTATCGGATACCAGTATTTTAATAAATAACAAGGTAGTAAATGTATTTGTATATTTAGTTCTACAAAGTTAAGTAAGCACTGTTAGTCTTATCTTGTCATACACATAAAATAATGATCCCAGTCACTTCCACAGAGTGAGGCATACAGCTTATTAAATAAACACTGGTATCAGATCAGTACTCTGCAGCAGCCAATACTCAAAGCCCAGGTATTATTCATCAGTGCATCTAGTTTCCATTTCTCCTTGGTGGCCAAAGACAGCCGTTTATTGCAGGTTTAAACACACCGTTTCATTGTTACATTTTAGAATCAATATAGAAAATGAGAGGATACCTATTGTGTGAGCACGTTCTTCTGAGTGGCTCAACAAGAAGCCAGATGTAGCTTTTGTACTTATTGCTGAGAGCTGCTGGGGTCTGCTCGGGGTGTTTTCTCCAGCTTGATGAGGATGGATTAATATTTTAGTGGTTGAGCGCGAGATCTCTCTGCTATATCATCTATGTGTAATTGTGCGTGCGGGAACCAGCCTTTCAGCAGATTTTCTCCACCAAACCCCACCAGAGACGACAAGATCATATAACACAGACTGCGTGCACACAATTATCCACATGGTGCACGTGAAGCCCCCGGAGACAACGCCACGCCTGTATTCCCTTGACACCACGGACCCCATTCAGTCACAACCACACTGTTGACGCATTAAGACTTGAAAACCTTGCATTTCCTTAATGGGTCTATTATTCAGTACCTGAATAACGGAGCCAAGACTTCCAATTCAAATGTATTCATAGGACAGAGCTACGGAGAACTTCCCGTCACATTCTGGCCATGTCTGGCAAGAAGACGTCTCAAAAGGGACAAGGCAGGAAAGAATATACCACCACTTGGCAGATGCTGAGCCCCAGTGTAATATCATTTTCTACGATCAGAGACTGTAGTGAACACAGCTGCCATTAAGTTCAGTGCTGGGCAGGCTGCCTTTTAAAACACACTTAGGTAGTAAACAAAGCAGTGTTTAACCGACTGACCCACAGCCTCTGGGTCTGCTGGTGCCGTGGCCTCGGTGGGTTATTTGTAGAACACCTCTGTCCAATTCATCAATGTACAGTGCGGCTAGCCACCACTCATGCTCAACATTAGCGAGCCTTGCTTATCACCATTAACAACCTAAGCCCAACAGCCAACTCTGTCAGACACCGGGCTCCTGTAGTGGAACTGCTTGTCCTGATATAGGTCAGTGTTTCACAAACTCCACCAAAGGCGAATGTGTGCAGACGCATAGACAAACACACAAAACCTTAGCAGAGCCTTTAAAATACATAATTAACTTAACGGTCCGTTTGTAACTTGGCACCAGACAACACTGTGCTTGTTCGGAGGGAAAGGAGGAGGATGAGGGACACACACATTTACATGCCCTCATTATTACAATCATTTCTTCCACAGCAAGCTGAAAAAGGCAGGAGTGGAACAGTGTACCAGTCGGTGTTTCATTCCCCGCGGATTACAGGGTGATGTCAGTGCACTGCATGAGGTGAATGGAACACATGCACTGGAGTAGGAGCTGGGCCTCGGGCTTATATTCCCTGTCACCTCTTGGAAAGGGACACACAGGCACACGAAACACAGGCCTCCCTGGACCGAGAATTATAATGACATTTAGGCCCTGCACGGCACCCTTGAGTGTCCTTCAAGGCCACGAGGTATGCAAATGGGGGGTAATTATTAATAAGTAATATTTTATTCACAGTGGAGCAGATCAGCTCTAAAGCGATACATTATAGTACAATATCCACAGTGAGTCCAAATATTCAGGACAGGTAGGCCATTGATCCATTCAACCAATACTAACTCCCATTTTTGGCTCCATTAACAGAGGAGCTGAGAGACTCTATGGTTCACTGCATAAACTCTCAATGGCCTGTGACTGTAGCATCAATGTTTGATGGGACGGGATGATATTTGATATGGGTCATGTAAACAGCATATTCCATTGGATACTCTGAATCACATCTTATTCCGAATGGAGCACTTTCCAACTAAGACATGTGGGATACACCAATATTACTCTGGTTTCAGCTGGACATGTAAACAGTGCATTCAGACTATGTGCACCACCTGGGGTTTTTAACAGCAGTTTATGACATACAGCCTCTTGCCTGGTTACAGCTCTATGAGATCAGGCAGTACACAAACCAACTAGCTGACAGAGGTGCATGTGCAACAGAAAAGTCACATCTGCCTGGTAAGAAGGAGAAACAGGCTTAGTTTCAAACATCATGACTAACGTTGGATAAACAGGTTTTTGGATATGCGGAAATATCTCAACGCCGACCTTTTCAAGAAGTTGGTTGAAGGAATTAAAGAGGGAGGATGTGTTCCCGTGGTTGAACATATACAACCCAAAATCATTTTTGCATTAGCTATGCAAACAGCTTAGTGTGAAAATTGTCTTTTTCAGAATATGGGCATAAAAACAGAATATGTTGTGCATGTTAAAGTAGCAGTCTGCAGTCTCATGTTGCAAACGTGACATCACGAGTTTAACCAAACCTGGGATGCTGTGCTGTTTTGGTCTGATTCACTGAAATTAGCATTTGCTGTTGTCACCAAGTATTAACTGCAGTGCAGTTTAGAGCTGCAAGGAAAAACAAAGGAAAACAACATTTCTTTCTTGCTGTCCATTTCTTTATGCACAGTACTACTGTGAGAAACGCAGATCCCCCCATCTATGAACTAGAAAAGAGCATGGCCCACAGGCACAGGGTGTCTGTTGATGTGTCAGTCAAACTAATAGGAAATGTGCCCCTGACCTCTCTTGCTCCCTCACTTATCCCATATCCAATGCAACCCCTCTTTCTTTCTCATCCTCCATCCCTGATTTACTCGCCTCATTCTTGTCAGCTTTGTCCTAACATCTCTATTTACTTTCTCCCACCCTCACCCAGTCCTCTCGTTTTTGAGCCTCAGGACACAGTGGAACAACGGGCAGGATCAATCTGACAGCAAGACTGATGTACACAACATGCTCACAGACAGGCTTTAGTTAATGGTCAATGCTCTACAAACTACAGCCAACTGATGCATGTGCATGAATATGAACAAAACCACAGGGTGGATCCTATTTTCCCAAAGGACCTAAATCCATGGGACACACACAGAGCAAGGACCACAACACTGCTTTCCAAGCACAGTTCAGGATGACCTATATATAGGTCTGCATTTGCGACTACATGGGCCTAACCCTGCAGGACACACACATGCACACTCACGCCAATGCAGGATCCAGGGCGTTGGGCTTTTAAAATAATGCCTTTCCTGACTGGTGTTGTCCTTTGGCTGGATTTCCCTCTAGTTAATCCAGTCTCTTTCAGGATCAAAAAAACCACAATTGGTGCTTCAGTGCAATCTTAAAAAGAAGCTGTGGCTGCAGCCGCTCTCCACACACAGAACAGCCAGTCGGCTGATAAAAGGCTGCTCTCTTCTTCTGCAAACTGCAAATCACAGACAATCTGTCCAATGTAACGATGAGTAACAAAGTGATTCAGAAAACTAAGACCAAGTGTGTTTGTATGTGGTGTGCTGACTCAGAGTATTTGGCTTTTAAGTGTTCCTCCTGCCTCACAAGAACCTTGGCTGAACACACATTTAAAATGGTGATTATTATGTTTACATTACACATAAAAATACCGGGCTGATGGAGTGGGAGGATTTCTTTGGGGACCAAACTTGTGTGCGTTTGAGTGAGAGAGAGAGAGAAAGGAACTTCCTGTCACTGTGTGGGATAAAAAAAGAAAAAAAAAAGAAGAAGAGTACACACCGTTTTCAGACTTGCCTAAACATGCTCTGTGCTGCACAGGTCTTATCACCCTGTCAAAGTCGACCATCTCTGTGACACTGCATAACCAGTCAGCCTGCTATGACTGACTAGGTCCGTCATGCCTGCCAAGCTCCTGAATCACATGGAGCTTCTGTTTGTAATGCCCAGTTCAAGACCAGCAGTTTGGATGACACGGTCACTTATTCGTGCATCGGCCAAAACAGAGACAGTTTTCCCTCAAACGGATTTCAACTCGTTCAACCGTCTCAGTTGAATATCAAAATGAAGAGACTGTTTCCCTCAGCATTTACTGGCCATCTTCTTGCATTACCGCGGTTCTTCTAATGCGATATCAAGTTGTAAAGTCCCGGGTGTGTTGCAGGTACTGCAGCCATTAAGCTGAACGAGAGTAAAATATAATGACCTAAGAGGCTGGGTCACCTGAAATAAAGCACTGGAGCTGCACACACAAGTCTTGCTGCCATTTTAAACCAGTTTTAGATTATTAGTCATCCCAGGAGCACCATGGGAACATTTACTTTCACACAATAAGACCATCACCGCACTCTACCTGGCTGCAATACATTGTAATTATATGGATAAATGTCAATGATACACCAAGCATTGTTACCTCCCTTACCACTAACATTGGTTTAAAAAAGGGAAGGTAATTGGAGTAACTACTGTTTACATTCGGATCAGAAACTATTATTCTCAAAGGAGTTAATAGTAGTCTTTCTGCAATATTCTATATTTGTTTGTATTGCAGATACCATCAATATAGCATGACATGCCTATATGTGTGCATTACACATTACACCTCATCACTTTAGCATGAGGTGAATGGTTTATATAAGTTGTCATTCCGCAAGGGATGAACAGAACCAAGACCAAATGCTGGCACTGCAAAAACCTTCCCAAAACGTGCACGGCTATCCTCTAACCCTTCAGTGAATACTACTCCAAGTTGCCTGGGTGAGACCTTCAGTCACTAACGACGACCAGATGTGCAGTGTGCATGACTCATGGTGGTCTGCTGCCCTGCCCTTTCATCTCTGCAGCAAGTTGCCAACTGCCACTAGGTCAAAGCACACTGTATCATGCCAAGTACTGTAATGTCTGGGCAGCCACGCACGCACACGCGCGCGCGCGCACACACACACACACACACACACACACACACACACACACAGTGAATGATAAATGCTGCCTCGGTGAATCAGGCGCTTGTCTTCATGTTGGAATAAAGCAATTAAACTGGGGGATGCAACAAATGTTATCATCTATTATGCATGGCGTCCATAAAAAGGCAATAACGCCCGTGTATTCGATTGTTGTGGGATACGCCTGCGTCTTAAAATAATATAGTGTTACCAAGGGTGACGTGATAGCATAAAAGTGCCATTAAGGTCACAATGCATTCAATTATGACGACCACGGGCACACCATTAAGCCCGAATACCACCACGCTTTTTGGGCGTGCGTGCGCGTTGGAGGGCGTGCGTGCATCTCGCGCGCGTGTCATGCCCTCGGGATGTTATGAGGAGCTAATTGGAAAGCCTCGGTCCCTCATTGTAAAAAAAAAAAAAAAACTGAAATAAATCGGCGTCGCAACACTTACTTGCCGATGACCTCGCAGAGCTCGTACACATCTTCAAAGAGAATGTCGTCGTCCGCCATACTCCGACCCCGGCTGGGGAAAAAATATCCCCAAAATATGCGTCCCAAACCTGATGGGGGAACAGAGGCCACGGGCGGCTGACCGTTTGGCAGAAATAACTGACAAAAACACCGCTCGTACCGTCCGACGCAGGGCAGTCGCTAAAGAGTTCCAAAGAAAGGTTTCTAAATTCCAGTTGTTGCCTCCTTCTTCGACCCCCCGCCCCCCCCAAAAAACACTGCGTCGCTGTGGGCGATTTGGCAAAGGGGGAGCTCAGTAATCCAGTTTGGGAGTCCACCGGTTCGGCCCCGCCTTTCCCACGGCTTCCCGGTAACGCACTCCAGTCTCAAAAAGCAAACCATACGTGGGTGTCAAACGAGCACTACTCCGCTGGCGTGGACTGCTGCCGCTAACGGCTGAACCGCGTTCCGTGGTGTACTCACAGAGGGAAGATTCCCGGACAGACCCGGGGGACTGCGTGCATCGGGCTCGGGGTTCAGCGCCCGATCCAGGTGGGTTACGGTGATCCACACTTCCCGAGCGGCCACTGGTTTACACTTTAGTGTTTTCAGGGATGCACACGCGCACGCACACTCACTCACACAGTCCTTCTGTCGCGTACAACCGAGGCGGGTTCAAGTCCTCAGCGTACAGTTCAGAAGCTCTACTCGCCGTCTCTTTATCCACGGCTCGGTAACACTTTCAAGCCGCCGGTTTATGTTTTATGCCCACCGCTGTCGCCCGTGTGCCTGGACGGTATGCTCCACGGAGCTTCCAGCTAACCAAGCTCCTCCTACGCGGGGGTTATGAAACTGTTCAGCTGTCCTCCATTTTGGCGCCAAGTCGTTACCCAGGAGTCTCCTTTGAGGCATATGGCTTTGAGCCAATATGGCGCCGTGAAGGCTTCTCCAAAACCGCAGTTTCCTTCGGACTTTTTCAATGGATAGACGTGAGTTCCTACCCGGAAGCGAGGAGGAGTATGAATGAAGAATTCCATAAATCTTAACAACTACCCTTTTAAAGTTGAAAAATTAACTCTCCTTCAACACCAAACCCTGAACTGATTTATTCAGATGTTTATGGTGCATGGTAGACCAATAAACACAGAATTGAATGTGTTACAGTTGCTCGATGTGCTATGTGTACTATGTCAATGTGAATAAAGGCATTATATGCAGAGACTACAAGTAAATAACAACATTGCACACTTATGGGATCCATTATATCATATTTTTTTTATGACCATGTGGTTCAAATAACTAACAATTCCACATCCCCAGATTCTTTGAATTATCAAACCTCTTCACAACTACCGGGGTAAACAGACTTTGATGTAAAATCACTGGAGTTGCCCTTTTAAAAGTCGTTCTGCACCTGTTTATGAGGCGCTAAGGAAGTCAGTGGTCTTTAGTTGTAATTCAAAATGCATACAAATGAAACCTTTGAGCACTTTCACACCATTATGCAAGTCATCCAGTATACAGTAGCCTACATACTAAGTATGAAAACTGAGAACATGGCTAATACGACTTTGAGTCTGGGTTTGTAACATTGTGCTTTGCTTTGCACTTGTGTTATGTGTCACTTCTTCTGGGCAAAGAAGAGAAAAGAAGAAACTGCACCAAATGGTCTTGTTGTCTTTACACCCACTACAAGAAAAAAAAGGAATCAATTCAATGCAATGGGATCTGGTTAGCCTGGCTCATTGTGCTGCAAAACAATGTCATCCATACAGATTTGTCACATCAAACACGTGCATCCCCATATTCATGTAACGTGAACAGGATGGATCTTCTGTTGAGACAGAGTATAAAATGATTGTCGCACTGATAATTATCCAGAGTTGTAAAATCTGTCCTAGTTTTTTCACAGCACGTGATTGCATTTCATCATCGTACACTACTGGAAACGCCATATGTACTCCAGGCAGCCCAATAAGCTGATGCTCAAATGTAATATTTTATTAAAGTTGAATGGTTGGAACCTCTGGGAATGCAGGCGCTGATCTCTTTCTAGATGTTGTTTAACTGCAAACTGCAAATAGTCCAAATTACCCACTGGAATCATTCAACACAAAAATATCACATTGAATACATTTTCAAAATGAGACACCAGATACAAGAGATGATATTACTGACTATTTGGCTGGGCTTGTCTGCAGCGCTATTCACACGTATACCATTCCTACATTGACAAACTGTACAACATAGTGTAGACATGTGAATACAACATACAGACAAGTGCTGTCGATTCATATTTTATGGGCTCTTGTGGGCTAAATACATTGCCAGCTGATTGCCTAATTAATGCGGGGAGAATAATTAAGCAGAGTTAGTAAACCCAAGATGATGAGCTTGTTCTTTTATTTATGATTTTTCAACAAAAGGGGTTGTGATGTAATTAAATAAGCCTCAGAGCAGCTAGGCACCATAGGCATTGCGTTTCTCCCTTGATACATGGCTGCTTATGTAGCACAAAAATCTTCTATTTGGGCCATTTAAACATAAAATGTGCCCTTGCTGATCATGTGAGATTGTGTACCTGTGAAGAGCGGGGGGGAATTTGGCTCAGGATGGAGAGACATCAGGACATCAGAGAAAAATCTTATCTGTAACCAGCACACCCTTCTAGAGTCAGCTGGTGGGACAGCAGTGTGTGTGTGTGTTTGTGTGTGTGTGTGTGTGTGTGTGTGTGTGTGTGTGTGTGTGCGTGCCAGGTGTACTTAGACCCCTATCCTCAGTCAAAATCACAACCAAAAACTGATGTACTACAGATTGACACGCACAGACACACACATGCAGCCGTGCCTTTAAACTGTGCAGCAATAAGCAGTTCAGGTTTGTCAAATAAGTCCACATGTACTGTATGGAGGACATTGCTCGTAATGACTTTGCAGGCTTGTCAATGTCATCCAACATACTCCAACACTGAAGTCTTTATTTACACTCAACAAAAATATAAACGCAACACTTTTGTTTTTGCTCCCATTTTTCATGAGATGGACTTAAAGATCTAAAATTCATTCCAGATACACAATATTACCATTTCTCTCAAACATTGTTCACAAATCAGTCTAAATGTGTGATAGTGAGCACTTCTGCTTTGCTGAGATAATCCATCCCACCTCACAGGTGTGCCACATCAAGATGCTGATCTGACATCATGATTAGTGCACAGGTGTGCCTTAGACTGTCCACAATAAAAGGCCACCCTGAAATGTGCATTTTTTTTGCTTTATTGGGGGTCTGGGGACTCAGAACCAGTCAGTATCTGGTGTGACCACCATTTGCCTCATGCAGTGCAACACATCTTCTTCGCATAGAGTTTATCAGATTGTCAATTGTGGCCTGTGGAATGTTGGTCCACTCCTCTTCAATGGCTGTGCGAAGTTGCTGGATATTAGTGGGAACTGGTACACGCTGTCATATACGCCGGTCAAGCACATCCCAAACATGCTCAATGGGTGACATGTCCGGTGAGTATGCTGGCCATGCAAGAACTGGGACATTTTCAGCTTCCAAGAATTGTGTACAGATCCTTGCAACATGGGGCCGTGCATTATCTTGCTGAAACATGAGGTGATGTTCATGGATGTATGGCACAACAATGGGCCTCAGGATCTCATCACGGTATCTCTGTGCATTCAAAATGCCATCAATAAAATGCACCTGTGTTCTTCGTCCATAACAGATGCCTGCCCATACCATAACCCCACCACCACCATGGGCCACTCGATCCACAACATTGACATCAGCAAAGCGCTCACCCACACGACGCCACACACGCTGTCTGCCATCTGCCCCGAACAATGTAAACCGAGATTCATCCGTGAAGAGAACACCTCTCCAACGTGCCAGACGCCATCGAATGTGAGCATTTGCCCACTCAAGTCTGTTACGGCGACGAGCTGGAGTCAGGTCAAGACCCTGATGAGGACGACGAGCATGCAGTTGAGCTTCCCTGAGACGGTTTCTGACAGTTTGTGCAGAAATTGTTTGGTTATGCAAACCAATTGTTTCAGCAGCTGTCTGAGTGGCTGGTCTCAGACGATCTTGGAGCTGAACCTGCTGGATGTGGAGGTCCTGGGCTGGTGTGGTTACACGTGGTCTGCGGTTGTGAGGCCGGTTGGATGTACTGCCATATTCTCTGAAACGCCTTTGGAGACGGCTTATGGTGGAGAAATGAACATTCAATGCACGAGCAACAGATCTGGTTGACATTCCTGCTGTCAGCATGCCAATTGCACGCTCCCTCAATGCTTGTGGCATCTGTGGCATTTTGCTGTGAGACAAAACTGCACATTTCAGAGTGGCCTTTTATTGTGGGCAGTATAAGGTACACCTGTGCACTAATCATGATGTCAGATCAGCATCTTGATGTGGCAAACCTGTGAGGTGGGATGGATTATCTCAGCAAAGCAGAAGTGCTCACTATCACACATTTAGACAGATTTGTGAACAATGTTTGAGAGAAATGGTAATATTGTGTATCTGGAATTAATTTTAGATCTTTAAGTCCATCTCATGAAAAATGGGAGCAAAAACAAAAGTGTTGCGTTTATATTTTTGTTGAGTGTAGTAGAGACAGGATCAGAAATGCATTGTTAAGTAGCCAAGCTCCAAACACACTGGATGTGTGCTGGAACAGCCTTCTGCTACACATCAAGTCTTTAAATATGAGAGTGGCTTATAGAAGTCAGGATGTTTTCTATGGATTTTTTAGGTTAGAAGATTTGAAGTGGATTTTGCAATGTTATATTATCTATGTCCTTTTGTGTTCAGGGAGTAATTTTCTATTTGTTTAAAATGTGTGTTGAAGTGTTTTTAAATAAAGGCTTCATTCTTTATTTGAGTTTCTTTGTGTTTGACTTGTGTTTATCTTGGGATCTTGTTGGAAATGCATGTTTTCACTTTCACAAGTTATCTTTTGGATATTCTTGTTTCTTTGTCTGAAATATAAAAATCAATACAACTTGATAGTGTATTTCATGCCCACCCCTTTCAATTTCCAAGGGCTTGTTGAAAATTGAAGTGAAAAGGTCCAGTCGTTTTTTCCCAGGCTATAGAAAGCTCCTTCAAAGCCACAGAAGACATTATACAACTGTTTTCCCTGGCTGAATACTGGAACATGTTCTCCAGGCTGCACATGGGCCAAAAAACACGAGGGTTGTTCATGGCTCTCATATACACATATTGAGTATAATTAGCTGATATTTGGTTTTGGATCTGCCTCTTAACAAGGTTGATCAACCAGTCAGATTACATGCAGGACTGTTTCCTTGTATCTTTGGAGAAACGAAATTCCAGCCTGAGTTAGCAGATCATCTTTGAACATAAGATGCTCCCCTTAAAGGGCCAGTGTGTAGCATTTCCGGGTTGTAGTAGCTTAAATGGAATTTAATATTTCTAAGTATGTTTTAACTGGTGTACTATAACCTGAAATGAAGCATTGTCGTGTTTTTATTAGCTGAGAATGAACCCCTCATATACATGCAGAGTGGGTCATGGTGCATTTACCTGCAGGCCACAGCCGTTCTCCAACACGCATCGGGTTAAAAGAGCCACAGAGTGCAAAGATGTGTTCCCACCAGCTGCCGTTTGCTCCTAAAGTGTTATGTGGCGCCACATTTTTCACACAGAAGTTGTAGGTAGTCAGAGTGGATGTTAGCCTTACAAGGAAAGGACTTTCACACTGGAGATGGGAGTCTGCGTCCTCTGTGTGGTTTGGGTTTACGCAGTTTAGTAAACTCATGTGTCTCTTCCTCACGGCCGGCCCATGACATAAAGGCAACAGGCGTCGCCTGGGGCGCAAAAAACCAGGGGGGCACCGCGGGACTTCATGTTTTTTTTCTCTGCAAAAGTTTGCCCTCTTGTGGCAACAATAAAAAAACAATATCATATATTTTTTTTATTGTACAGGGTTGCCCATAAAGAATCATTTGCAAATGTCTTGTCTTTTATAGCGCCAAACAAATGTTATGCATGTAATCATTACACCTGGTCAAAGGTGATTACTGATGCATTTAAATAGGAATAAACAGAGGATTGTGTCATATTGTACCCAACTTACTTTATTGATATTGTTTTACAACCAAGGCTTGTTTTACAGTCAAGGTGTGTTAAGTTTACCATTGCACATTTTTTTACGTATTTGCATTTTCTTGTATTCTTGTTTTCTCAAAGGGTTCTTGAAGTATGTGTAATTAATATATTCTTATTATTAATAATGATAATCATCAATACCAATCAAAAGCCTCACTTGGGGCCCTGCTCCTCTTTCAAGCACTGCAGACTTTTCTGTGTTAAAACTACGATCTTTCTCTAACCTTAAGTGCAGTGAGGGCCTAACCAAATAGAAGTTTAGTTGATATTGACTGATATCATCTTGTTAGAGCAGATTATAGAAAAGCAAATAAAATATGGTGCTGGTTCAACATCAACAGCTTCTCTACAGACATGTAAATCAATATTTGTTATTGGCATGATTTCTTGGGGACAAAGTTTTGTCATAACACGTTCTAGTGCAAGTTGGAAATATGCTTTCATTGGTAATACGAACAGCAGCCTCACTGAAAAACAGCTGTTCGGCACACTTAATCTGGTTGTGGTCTCTGTGTGTGGCTGCCCACAGTGAACCCCGTCCTGGTCAGACATAATCTGTGCGTCAGAAGCAGGAGAACAGGAAAACGTCAGAACGATGCTTTAGGGCGTAGGTAACGCTGCAGGATTAATTATGATCATGATTCAAAGCAAAGGCGCCGCTGACATTTCACTGTCTGATCAAGAGCGAGAGCCCTAATAGAAGGAGACTTAACACTTACAAGTGTGCTCTCCAGGAAAAATGGTGTCACTTTCTTTTATCACATAATCACAGACACCTTCTCACTTTACACCATTGTTTCATAGGCGTTATCAACTCTGTGATATAGAGAGAGTCACAAGTGTGTAATGGTGAGAGGAGCTGTGTTACTGACTGGAGCTCTATGTGACATTTCGAGGGAAGGAAGTCGACTTCTGAAACACCAGAGCTCAATAAAGAGACACAAGGGATTGTAGGCACTCAAGAATACGATGTGTGTTCCAGTGTGTGCTTTGATGTAGGAGCAGGGTGATCACAGACTGTGTACAAATCTTCAGCTCCTGTGATCTCATGGAAGTCATCGGCTACCCCGGAGCGTCTGCTGAAGGGCGACATGATCTCATTCAACTGCGCTTCGTGTTCTTTCACTTCCACCTCTGCACGCTTTTAGGGAGATTTCAATTGGGAAGGGCAGGCTTTGTGTATTGACTCACACAAAAAGAATCGGTCACGATCATCACTTCTGACCCCTACAACGAATGCCTAGTTCACACCGCTCACAGACACCTTGGAGCTCCTGGATAAAAATCCCCAGATCAGAGGCAAATCCATTCGCTTGAAAATACGGCAACCTTTACTCATTAAATTTGAGTGAAGGAAATTGTCCTTTCACATTCTTTTCCCTTTTTACACCAGCAGTCCAATATCAAAATACTGTTCACAGGTTAGGGGAATAGTGCAAAAATGAAGTCATCGTCAAAAGAACAATTCTACGGAAGCCCTAAACGGCCATGCATACATATATTTTATTTCCTCCGTTTTCTCGTGATAACGAGATAATTTCCCTCCGTTTTCTCGTGATAACGAGATAATTTCCCTCCGTTTTCTCGTGATAACGAGATAATTTTACTCCGTTTTCCCGTGATAACGAGATCATTTTGAAGTTCGGTAAAGTTGGAAAGATATTCACAGAGTCGAACTTCCGGGATTAATAAATCAGAAGTGAAACGTTTTTCAAACACAAATGATGCCTCTGACCCACCGTAATATCAAAGACTACGAGCTACAAGCACCAAAACCCCGATTTTTTACATAAATAAGCCGTCCTGCGAGCTGAACGGAGAACATTGATCTCAATGCGCAACCGGCAGCCGGGCGAGTGCGCAGGCACCGTCTGCAAATTGCAAGACAATAAATAACTCCACTGTTATACAGTAGGCCTAGAGACTCCAAAATCACTACACACATCAAGGGTCTCTTTATGGTCAGTTCGAATCTGTGAATATCTTTCCAACTTTACCGAATTTGAAATCTCGCCTATCACGTTTCATTTGTTCTCTCGTTATCACGGGAAAACAGAGGAAAATTATCTCGTTATCACGAGAAAACGGATGACAATGATCTTGTTATCACGAGAAAACGGATGAAATAAAATGTATGTATGCATGGCCGTTTAGGGCTTCCGTACAATTCTTCAAAATGATTAACCTTTTTTTTTTTACACAATTTATGTACTTTTACATAAACCTGAATTCATGTTATGTTTATTTTTTCTGGGGACCGATAGACACTATCGAAACCGAAACAATGAGCTGAAAGAAGATAAAACACTTTAGAATTTCCTGTAAATTTCAGGCAAACCTGGACACACACTGTCGTTCATACAGCTGTAGCTCACTTGCTTTGGAAACGACTGTATTTGCTCATCTCATTTACCAGTCCAGTGCCGGAGACTCGGTGTGATTCATCCTGTCCAGCCCGAAGAAGCACACGCTGGTACACATCACGGAGGCAGATCATGACAGCGCTGCTTAATGATGTCCTCTGCTGGTTTAGGTTTTGGAGTATTAAGTCTCGCCCCCTGGCTGAGTCTAAAGCTTGTTTCATTTTTCAAGAGCCGAGTAAACTCAGCTTCCTCACTAGGAGGCTTCAGGAGAACCTTTGCCTGTACAATGCATCATCCGCTGCTGCAGGAAACCATTTAGGAGCTGTTTGTGTCTGCTGTACTACTCTGACGGTCTCAACTGGAAAAACAGTGGGAATATTGTTTTATCCTTCCCTGGGTATTTTGAGGGATTTGGTGCTAACTGTGTTTGTTTGCCTGCTTGATTAGAACACACGGTCCCTGGAAATAAGAGAAAAATAAGAGCTCTGTGTTTTCTCTCGGCTAAGGAAAATGTCAACAAGTCTTATTCTTGTGCTGACCCATAAGCATGTCACTGCTTATCAGCAAGTCAATTTTCCTCAGCACATAGTTGAGACTAATCGTGTTGCGTCCTGTCTCTGGGGGCAAAGAAAAAGACACAGGAGGTGATCATTATAAGCCCGGCTTGTCCAGCAGAGACGAGGCCGGTGTTCAAACTGACTAGTGGCTCTCCTAATGTTATTAACAAAGCAGAAATCAATGCTGGTTAACACAAGGTGGATCAATGGACTTCACGGCCCACAGGATGGATGAGTAATTTGGTCGCCATTGGAGCTGACACAATGAATGGCTCACACATGAAGTCTCAAAGGCAGCATTTAGACATTTAATACATGGTTTTGAGCACACTAGAGTACACTTGCTAGAACTATAACCCCAATGATTGTGTAAAGAGGTCAGGACAATAAACATGGTGGTAATACAAACGTATGTCTAGGTGTCTATTTGCACTGAGGTGAGAATTATCACATGGCAGCTATTTGGCTGTTTGCACCAGGTTGAAGAAGTTACTTCATGTAGCAAGACTTAGATAGCTGAAAAGGCTTTCTGCCAGACAGATTTAATAGTAGCAGTACTAGTAGTTGTCTTTTTATCATTGCTATTTTCACTTTTCAGGCACAGTTTGGTTGGGTTTTGGCAACATGATTAGATTTAGGATTTAGCTTAGCCTCTAGGCTACATACACACAGTATCTAATTGAGCTGGGTGCAAATAGCATTCTTGGCTACGGACACAGGTTCTTGTCTCCGCCATGCTTTACACACCCGGGTGTAAATAGCCACATTGGCTAGTCCACCAGCTTCTATCAGCTGGGTGCTAATAGCACCTGCCTAATATAAATGATGTCCTCGTAGGAGAAGTTATAATGGATCAAAACACTGTATATTGATATACACATAAATGTGCTCATGTAGGCTTGTGCTGCTTTAAATGCTGATGTCCTGTGTGCTTGCGTGTGTGTGTGTGTGTGTGTGTGTGTTTAAGTGAGAGAAAGACAAAGAGGAAGCTGTGTGACTGCAGCAGAGGGGCTGTCTGCAGAGTGCTTACCAGGGACATGGCGAGCAGTGGGGAGGAGGAGGAGGAGGAGGAGGAGGAGGAGGAATAAGATGAATGACAGAAGGTGTGTCTGAGTTTAGAGAAGCTGCTTCTTTGGGGTGCAATCACACAAAGTTCAATCTTGGAGTCCACAAGAAAAGCACTCTGTTTCTTCTGCCCCCCATGACCGCTCATGTCCAATGATCCTGTCACACGGAAAGCAGCACAGTGTGTACTTGAAGGGAAGACCCATGTGGTTCTGTTTTTGTTTTCTTTCCTCTACTTTCTGCCATCCATCTTTACCAAGCTTGACTCCAGAGGAGAATGTATTACTGGAGCCCGGGGCCCCTGAATGAACAAGGTTTTTCTTGGTTGTTTTTTGCGAAAGCTTACAAATATACATTTTCCTCCCAAACAGCGAATGTCCTCCGAGTACGTCTGGATAGTCGGCAAAAAAATAAATCCAGAGGAAGATGTGTAGACTGGGCAGCCACGCTCCCAAATGTGTGTGTTTCATGTGTTGGTGTGCTGCGCCGCACTTTCAAAAATGAATATGGTGCCTTGAAAAATAGCTCTTTTGGTGTTTGCTCAATTTCATCTGCCCCGTGGTACTCTGTCCCCAGACAGGTGAGTTGAAAGACACGCCGAAGGAATGTAATGGACACATTTTTAATGGATTGTGGCTCCGCGGCAGCGAGGAGGAGGGAGAGAACACAATTATTCACTCTGTCTGTTCTACGCGTCTGCTGCAAGCAGTTGGGAGAATATTCATCAGTTCAGAACGTCAGCTTATTGTATTTGTACAGTTTCTATTGGTGTTATGGGAGTAGTAGAGTATTATTAGTGTTTGAGTTAATATGGCTTTTGCCGTCATACAATTAACCGCGAGACAGCAGATAAAAGAGATATGTCATCTTTGAGTCGCAGCCTTTCTAAAGAGGTAAAGCTGAAACACGACACATGTTGAGCTCTCTTTGCTAAAGAAATGAGATCCCAGAAACAACATCTGTCATATTGTTTTTCTTGCAAATGTGTACTTGTACTGGAAAAAAAACATTGTAATTATGTGAGAGTAAGGCTACCAACCTGAGTCTGAGTTGAAATCATTAACCCTACCAAACTTATACCAATCTTATTGGTACCAGCCAATCAGAAATAGAGAAGGGCGGGTCGTCGCAGTGAAAAAAAAACATCTGTCAAACTACCATAATCAACTGCCGATGGCGGTGAAAAAGGTAATTTAACATTCGGATGAGAGGGCACTTCAATTTTTCCTAATAAAACTCTCCTGCACACGTGCTTGTGTGCCATTGGTTAAGATACCACATTCCAATGGAGGCATGCACACCACAGGTTGCCTACACCTCATGTACGTTCATTGACCTCAATCAACTATGCATGACAGTTAGTATTGCAGGTTTAAAATCTGCCAGATCTACGTTGCTTTCCATGAAGAGTTAGAAGATTTGTCCTTCAAAAGAAACTGTTTCTCAAACCTCAGACTCACCGTGTCTGCATTAATGAGTGATACGCTGATATACCAATTAAGTCATTACACACTCTACAATTATCCTTAGCTATGACAGCAGCAGCCGTGTTATATGGGTTTCACTTTCACCTATATATCTCAGGTTTCCTCTCACTTCCACTATCGAGGTGAGGTTGATTTCGAGGAGAATCCAATGGTTTGTATGCTGAACCAGAACTTGAGTAATTAAATGTGGTTAAGCAGACATCTCACCCTCCGCAGGTCTAACCTGAGATATGTGTCCCCTGATGAGAGGCTTCACCCACAGGCCAACATTTTTAACATCACGCCCGAGGCAGTCTGAAAACTCCACCTGACATTTGAGCTACTAATGACTTGTACTTATAGCCAGCACACTGAGAGAGAGGCTCCCTGCAGTTAAAGTGCACCCTGAGATGAACTTGAGGCCGCGCACCTTCAACAACCCAGAGGCAGCGCTGCCAGGGACAAAACTGCAGCCAATTCTTTTCGACATAATTTATGTTTATTTAACTTCCAATGGAGGATTTCTTTCTGGGATTTAAAACCAATATCATTTTCACCTTCAGTATCACAGCAGCCCAATATTGTTTCAATAGTTCCATGAATTCTGGAAATAAAAAATAAATAATAATAATAATGACTGATTAAAACTGAAAGCCCACATTGTTTGTCTCATACACAGTGGCCCTGAGGCTTCGACACACTCACCAAAACTAAACATAGGTAACATTATGCAGCATCACGAAGCGTGTTGCAAACAAACAAATGCAGAAACGCAGTGAAGCCGCGCGCCCGTCACTGGTGTTGGAAAATGAGCAAATGATTTATTTTTGCCACTAATGAAGTTGCTGCAACATCCTCTCGGTGTATCAGTGACGAGAGGGGAAAAAACACAGCTGTGAAATGAACCGCGGCACAAAACAAACACGTCGTGATTCAAGCTGTAGTTTCTCAGTTTGAGTGAAAGTCTTCACGGTGGCATTAAGCACATGCACACACCAGTACACACTCACTTAATCTCTGCTCATCATTATGCACCAAGTGTGAACTAATGTTGATTTTCATTAGCGGTTTAATGCTGTTATTTTTAGGCACATGCATGTGTAATGATTCATGCTTAATGACAACGATTACAAGATAAACAGAGTCGAGGAAACAGATTCCAGCAGATAGCTGAGGAAAAGAAAAAAGGAGAGAGAAAATAAGACAACTAAGAAAAACAGAACAGAAATCAGCAATGTGAGTGGTGACTTTCTGGTAACATGTGATGGAGGACATGAGTGACGGACTGAGATGTGCCCTTGTTGCATCTTTTGGATGCTGCCGGTGAAATGGAAAGGGGCCTCTGGGATCACGCTCATCATCTCATGTTAAGTAATGGAGCGTTTCCAGCCTGCCTGCCTGCCTGCCGGTAGATACAAACACACCGACTGCTGTCTTACTGCTTGGTTTTTTCAAAGCATTCTTTTAGACAACCGGACAAACATGCAACATTTGGCAGCAGAGCACCGTCGGCATCACGTGACGCAGCCGTCTGCTAAACAATTATTTGGACTTAACATGTGGAATGCGTGATGTCATCAGTTGTCCGTATATGCGTGTGTTTGCTGGTATAACGCCGCCTATGAGTCAAAATGATGTGGTGCAAATGTCATTCTTTTGGTATAAGTAGAGGCTGAGCTTATTATTTACATAATGTTCTTGATTCATCTGTGATCTACTGTAGATATTGGGATCAAAATTAAGTTTGGGAGTGACAAAAAAAAAATCTTCATCCTCTTCATCCTCTTCATCCATTGTCTGTTTTTAGGACTGTGTGAATGGGATCCTCCACCTCTTGTGTAGTTTAGTCTTGTATAATATTGCCAGAAGAAAAGAGAAACATATACAATAAATATGAATCATTTAGTCATTTTTAAAAAGTATAAATTGAAATTCACATGATAGAGCATATCGCTCTTTGGTCAGTCCGTTATTGTTATTATTGAGATTCATATGAATGTAAAACAGCTGCTGGCTGAAAGGACTCCATCAGTGTAATTTGTTCAAGGTTCACTGAAGCCTCTTTCTGTTTGGCTGCGGTTGGGTTTGCTCTTCCTCAGGATTAACTGAGGACAGCCGTCCTGCAGCTGAAAAATGATGCTCCCATACAACCAAACTGCATTGGGAATTAAGTTACGAGGGAAACATATTTTGTCGTATCTCAAAGAAATTTAAAAATGTCGTCTGGTTTCTATGAATCCAGCCAAAGAGACTTAAACTGCCATACTGTGATCAGGGTTAGCTATTGAATCCTTAAAAATCACAACTGTGTCAGGGTGCATCATGATAAGCACTGGAGAGGAGCCTCATTAGCGCCGACGTCTCTATAAAGCCAGCCTGTGGAGATGTCACATTTTGGCTCAGTGGGATCCTTGAGCTCAACAGCCTCCTAATACGGTGCACACAACAGAGGAGGCTGCTTCAGATGAGCTCATCACTTCCACTGCACGTGATCTCAGCCTCGGGTCCGCTCTGCAGCTCTCCACCTTCTCTTTGCTCTTCATCACACTCTCCGTATATGACTTCACCCTCCGTTAATGTGAGTCCAGCTTTAGTCGAGTTCTGCGTCTGCGTCACGGTTTCTTGATGGGTCCTGAAAAGGTATTGAGGTTTGGGGAGAGAGAGAGGGGGTTAACAGGGTTAACAAACTCAGAGTTTTAGAAAAACCTGCCTTCTGGACTAAGCCTACACCCCAGGGGAGCATTTGAGGGACATCAAAAGACACATGGAGATTAATTTCCTTTTTTGGTTAGAAAAAAATCAAAGTTAATGCCAAAACAAACAGAATAGACATTGTGAAAAGCAGCATGGAAGAGAGAGAGAGAGAGAGAGAGAGAGAGAGAAGCTGGTTGCCATGCAAAAAAAAAAAAGGGAACTGAGTGTGAAAGATAACAAAATAAAGTAAATAGAAATACTTTCAGTGAGTTTATGGTTCAAGCCGGGTTTGGTTATTTTAGATTTCTTCCCTCCACTGCCTCCCTGTTGCTGCAGGCATTAAGGTTAAGTCACTCACGCTTGTCTCTTGAGTGGTCGCTACCATGGCACCAAGCTAGCCATTTCACCCTGCTGCCAGTCACTAAACTAAGCTCACATCTCCTGGTTCTATAGCTTCATAGTCAGATTTACATCTTCTCATCTCAGCAAGAGAGCAGATTCAATTCTGTCGACTTTTCTTTTTGAGAGTAAATCCAAAATGAAAATGTCAATTTGGTCTGTGTGTGCGTGATTCTCACCCTCGCAGTTATGTCAGATATCAGACTTTAAACACACACACACACACGCACACACACGCACACACACACACACACACACACACACACACACACACACACACACACACACACACACACACACACACACACACATTTTGCATGCTGGTCAATCACAGAGTTGCAAACATAAACAAGTGGGGATTCAGGTCAGCAGGGAGCACAGCAGCGGAGGAGACCCCCCCACACTGGAACATACTTACAGATTCTTCAAAGGAAGGCAGTAAGTCAGGATTGGATTTGGGTGCTATTGGCGTGTGCTGCAGTAAACCATCTCTGAGTGCTTTATCTCTTCGACTGCCTGGGCAACTGCCTCTCTACCCCCCTCTGAAGGGAATTAGGCTATTAAAAACCACACACATGCATGCGCACACAGTCGCGTATGCTGCTCTCATACTGCATGCACCCACAGACACGAATTCACCCAAAACCACTTCCAAAACGTGGAGAAAGTGCAGTGCATTCGGGGCTAGCTCACTTAGTCTGACACACCAAAATCCACAGGTGCCCCCTCCATTACCTTCTCTCAAATGGACTGTCGATGCAGGGAGAGGAGGGGAGGATGAGGAGCCATAAATTCCCCCATGATTTTCACCGTGTAACTGATTACAGTGCAGAGAAAAGACACATCATCATCTGAGCCTCACCTTACGCTCTGATGATTTTAGTAATTTAAACAAACATCTGTACTTTCTTCTCATTTACAAAACAGACTTGTTACTTTAGTTTTAATGCATTTGAGGGGAATTACTTTAAGATAGAAATGCTTGCACTGGTTTAATTTATGGAAAACATAAGTTACCATAATAACAAAATCTCAGGTCATGTGGGACAGGTCCGAATCTAAACTAAACACAGAGAAGCCGGGTTCACTCTTTATTCTGCAGATATCTGGAACAAACTCCCAGAAAGCTGCAACTCTCACTTCTTCTGAATCACGGCTGAAGACTTTTCGATTTGCCGCGGCCTTTTGTTAAATCATTTCAACTGCTTCCTTCCTCCTGGAAGCTGGTGGTTTTGGGACATTTCCTTAAGCAATGGATTCTTTTGTATTTCTTAGGGAGGACAAATCTATGCAGCACAGCCAGAGACAGCTTTTCTATTCCTCTTTGTCCGCACCTGGCGCCTACATCACCCACAGTGCAACTCTGTTCAGGGATTCAGCTGCGATATGCGAGTATCAGGCTACAGCAGTCTGATAGCTCACGTCTTATACAGCCACAACCAACATTGGTATTTACCCACTTTCTGGAGCCACAAAAGGCTTTATAAGGATTTTTTCCACATATGCAGTGGAAGTCCCCAACGCCTTTATATGATGTGTAAGATCAGTGGAATTCACCTGTAAAATGGTCATATGTCTCTTTCCTCCTCTGTACATCATCCTTCATCAGTTAACAGATGGACTACCATAGGGGGCTGTAGGTCAAGTTCATGAGCTTATAAGCTACAGAGAGACCTCCCTCAGGCTGCAGCTCAACACAGTGAACAGCTTTTGGGGGATTGTCTCGCTCTCTTCGTGGACAGAGGAGGCTGTTCGGGATTCACGGGACCTACGGGAGATTAGGCTGGAGAGCAGCAATTAAACCACGACACAACTCTCTATCTCTCCCTCCACCTTTCCCTCTCCTCCTACCTCATCCCAGACTCACATTACTACAGGTTACTATGGAAACTACTCCACTCCCTCCCACTTTCTACCCCTTCCCTACTCTTGGTCTATATCTTGCATCCTCCTCTCTTTACCTCCAATCAAATAGCATAGATTCATCCAGCTCTTCATCGTCTCTTCATTAACGCCTGTCCCCTCTCTTCTCTTCCAACCTTTTTCCTGACACCACGTTTCCCCCCTCTCCTGTCCTTCCCTTTCCACTGCTCTCCATGCTCTCTATCCCACTTTCTCTCTGTCCCGCTGCTTGCAGCATGAAACCAAATGCCAGCGCTGAGCTGGCTCTGAGAAACCGTAAGGGAGGCAGATGGAGGAGAAAAATGAAAGAGAGAGGCAGAGGGGGTGAAGAGAGTGGGAACGAGATAGAGGCGAGAGCATGCTGAGACAGAGAAATGGGGAAGATGGAGACAGGATTATAGCTGAACCAGAGGCAACAGCTTCTGCCCGATAATATTAATCAACTTATGCAGTACATGCACACGTACAAACTGAGCTGGGAAATAAAGGTTAATGCAAAGGTTTCCAACACTGTAAAAAAATACAACAAGCCAGTAAGAGTATAAACAATTTATTGAGATTGTTGAGTTTTTTGATCTGCAAAATCCATCAGTTAATAATCTTTGTTGAGATATTGGGTCTTCTTGGAAAAAAATACTTTTGAGAAAAAATTTGAGGTGTGCAAACTAATGATTCTATATTTCTATTTCTGCAAATGTTGAACTCAAGGTCCATTCGGTGTCTTGATCGTACCACGCAATCTTCTTCAGCTGGTGGAAGCTGTGGATTTATGACTACAGTCAACATAAACCGTGTGTGAACACACAGGTTATTTTCCCTAATCAAGAAGATCTATTGGCCAAACCCAATTAGTGACAAATCATGTGACTAGCATGTGACAAACAAGTCACGTTTCATTAGAATTTTTCAATTCAAATTCAAAAGAGAATACAAGATTAAAAGACCTGACTATTTTTTAAACTCGGTGGGTGTGATGTGGGATCAAAGTTTTCTGTGATGAGTGGGAACAGCCGTCCTTTTTTTTTTTCATCACAACCAGAAGTGTCATTTCTTCATGCACATTTCAGATTAACTTGTACTTTCATGTCAGAAGTGTTAATAATTCTTAAACACTGATGTTACGCAAGTGACCCCATTTCTGAACCACTGAAGTCATCCTCACTCTGAACTCCTTCTGCTCGGCTCTCTCTTTCTCAGACCTGTGGTTCTCCTGGTTACTTAGATGTGAAGCTTTTCCCTGATTCACACACTGACACAGCGAGGGGCGAGATAAAGAGATGATGTAGTATGTTTGGTTTTGGGCTGGTAGTGTGGCAGCTTTTTTCTTGTTCCAAACAGTGTTGTTTACCCTCCAAAAGTGTTTAATGGATAAGGTGATGTCATTCATTGTTATGCCTCCGTGCCAGCGACAGCCTGGAGTTCTTTTTTTCAGGTCATTTTCATTCTTGTAAAGGCAATATCTCACGAATACCTTGAGGACATTTTTTAGGACTCCAGGATGAACTAATTATATTTTGGAGGTCAAATTTAAAATGGTCAAGGTCACTTTAAAGTCACATCGGACTAAAGATTTGCTGCTGAAAGATCACTTTGAAAATGGTTTCAGACATAATTCAAGAATTTGTGATAATTTCACACAACGTCTAATAGTATACAATTATGAAGACATTTTGGACAGATATGGAAGAAAGCTGCAACTTTGGTTATAGGACTATAGGATGATAATTCTACTTATCAGAGCTTATGAAAAGATCAAAATAAATGCTTAGTCAAATGTATAATTTATTATATATTATCATTACTTTGCCATAGACCTCCATTGTTGTCCAAAAATACACAGAAATGAGCCACACTATTTTGACTTTCATATAGTGTGAAAAGTGGGAGACAAGTGTCGAGTGTCATGAGGTTTAAACTAGAACTAAGAGCAGCCGAGTGTGGGAAAAACATTCACGTCAGCCTTTCAACTTGAAATAAATAAAGCAGAGACATCAGGAATTTGTAACAGTGATGATATCTCTCACATGGTCGAAAGAACTAGAGACATGTCACCTAATATAGTCCACTCATGTCATTTACTAGGAGCTTCACATACTTGTTTGCTATGAGGTAACAAAAGCCTATCTATATGAAAGCAATGGACATGGTGACTGTGACGTCTCTCATCGGTCTCCGGACATTTAGTTTGTCGCCATCTTGTTTTTTTTGGAAGTGACAAGACGGGTCTCGACTTTCACTTCCTTTTGTTCTGTACGACGACGGAGTAGAGAGAGGGTGAACATATGTGGTGGATGCATCTTGTGTTCATTTGCATCTATTTATGACAACCTTACGTCTCTTTATTTCTAAAAAATTATCTTTATGGTACAAAATCATAAATCTGCCTCAAAGGGCATTACATTCTGTTTGACATGAAATAAAAATGCATTTAACACCTTTTAGCGTTTACAAAGCCTTTCTTCAAAACAGAACTATTTGTGATGTGAAAACAGAGAAGAGATTTCTGTTTTCAGGAGAAACTAATGGGCTTTGGGAGGCAGACGGTTTGGAAAGTTTTGAGAGACTGACTAACAGGATTGCTGGTTTTGGTATTGTCACAGGATTTGCTGGCAACAAGAAAAGTACAAAATAACACCAGCTGTACGCTTTAAATATTCATCCAAAACACAGTGTGTCTACCACAAACCTCCTCATGTGTCTCTGGCTACCAGTCCCAGCGGCCCGTTTTCTTCAGAGGACGGCGTTCCCTTCCTACTCTGCGGGCCCCACCTGTGTGTCGGGGATAGCGGTGAGGTCAGCCTCCCGACAGCCCAACTACCAGCCCTGCTACCCACAATGCAAGTGGCCAGTGGAGCGTGTGAATGGGGTCATGCCTGGGAGATGGGAGACGGAGAGCGAAGCTGCCATCCGTGAATAGGGAGGAGAGGGATAACAATTCCTGGGGCTGTCTCCTCTGCATTAGCAATATCTGCCCAGAGTCTGCCCCTCCATGGTTCGTCCCGCCTCCAGATGCTTAAAGGGAGACAATATCTGCTTTTGATGGAGGCTGCAGCGGTTTCTCTTTGCCGTCGCTGTGTGCTTTGAATGAAGTAATAAAGTAAGTGCTTGGTATTTTTGTGCCGCCTTCAAATCTCTTTTTTTTACATTCTTATTATTCTTCCAATGGCAGTGTGATATGAGATGTTCAGAGGATTTCTGAGAGCATAACTCAGTGAAGTGTGAATTTATCATCAGTGCTTCTTCACTTCATTCTGTATGTAAATAGAAGTGTCTTATCAGTGTCTCAGGTTGGGAAGCGCCATAAACGAGATAGGAGGAAACATTTTCATACTGCTTTCCGCCACTTGAATTCAATTAACAGGATAATGGATGCATTCAGCCTCTCCTCATTGGTTCTGAATTTAAAGTAAATTCAATTGGGTTTATAATTGTGTGCAAATTAATCTGTTGGCCTCAAGGGGGTTGGGACACATCTCGGAGGTTTAAATTGTGTCTTTATGATCTTTGTTTTATGAGAGTGCAAAAAGGGTACAAACGAATACACTCCACTCATTTTTAATTTACATTATTTTAAGCTGAACCACCATTTTGGTCACATTGTCATGTAATCTGGTTAAGATGCATTTTGAGCTTTCCATCATTGAACTTTCCCTGATCGAGCATCAATACAGCTGCTAGCAAGATGGAGAATGTGAGCACATGATCTGGGTCCTGCATAAATCCTGACCTGTGTAAAGGCTTAGTGAGGCGAGACTCAGAGACAAAGAGGTAAAAGGTAGCGAGAGGTTTACTGTGTCGATAACTCAGAGCTGGGCTCATTAAAAGGTCAGAACAGGCAAACAACGCAAAGGGAACAAAGCAGGCGAGAGGTCGAAGCAGGCGGGTAGGAATAGGGCGCGTATATATGCGGGCAGCTGATTAGGGAATTGGGAACATGTGTGCAGGTGGGTGGATGGAGCGTCAAAACAATGTAAAAAATAGCATGTTATTAATCACCCAACTGATAAACCACACCGTTGGAATATGCATGAAATATGTTCCACGTATATATATATATATAGAGCCGAGGTTTGGCCTGTCTTCATTTGACGTTCTCCACTCACTTGTCACCTTGAGGGCTCTGATTTAAATTAATCCATTTTACATTCTGTAAGCTCGTGACACTCAAATGAAGCTTCCTCATCATGTCTTACCATCAAATGTGCCCTGAAATTGCTTTGCTTCCTTTACTTTTCCGATGCTGCAGTAAGGGTGTTTTTCATTAAGGCCACATCTCCGTGTTCTGCTGACTAATACCTTCCAATCATTCTAAGTAATCTGCTGCTGTATATCCCGGTTAGATTGTCACATTGATTGCGTGGCAAAAATAGTGCATTGTCCCATTTGGTTTATTAGTAATTGTGATGGCAAGTGATGGCAGCACGCTGAAAGCACTCAAGGGAGGCATCAAATTAGCATAAACAATAGTCTGCATATGATAAGAAGAAAATGAAAGCACATCATTTCACAGAACCATTTCGCTGCTGAATCGTATTAAATGCTCATGGGTGGCAATTACTGAGCAATGGGCATAAACGCACACACACAGTTGCATGAGAGATGCAACCATGAGAGACACAGACTGCTGAGGTGCTGTTTAGTGACTAAAAGGGTGGGGGGATGTGGGGGATGTGTGCATATGGTGGCTGGTCGGGGTTTTGTGTAGAAATTGTTATTTAGCTGCAGTCAGATTGAGATTAATGGCCTTAAGTGAATAGTGGGAGGCTCGTGGAGGCCACAGATGCAAGAAACACACACATATAAAACAGCAATGTAAAGATAGAGTGGACCTACCTGAGCAAAGATTGAAGTCGCTGTCCCTCTGTGTGTGTTGTGATCATTGACTAAAAGAAGTCCACGTAGTCATTGTGATGTCACCCATTGGTTTTTCGACTACGGTTTTAACGTGACCATATTTGGACTGCAGAGAGACGGGTGGATCTGACGAATTTAAGGACCATAATTTACTGAATGAGCATCGTGCTGGATTGAAGAAGACTTGTAACTAGCAATGAGACCATAAATTCATGTTTACAATGTTTAGATAGTAAATCAAGTTACGCAGGGTGAGTAATTCTTTTGATTTAACAATCATCATTTGGTGTGTGAGGTATTTATTTCAGCAAAAATAGAAATATGGTAATATGAAAATACTCCATTACAAGTAAACGTCCATACTGTTGGGCTGATTCATCTACATCAATGCATCATATTTTCTAAGATCATCTGTTTTTAGTGTAAAATCCTGATTTGTAAAGTAACCACAGCTGTAAAATAAATGTAGTTGATAAAAAAGTACAATATTTACCTCATAATTGTAGTGGAATAGTATAAGTAGCATGATATAATTTAGTAAAGTACCTCACATGCTCACTTAAATTAAACACCAACTAGGGAGATTTTATGGATGGGTCTGCTGATAATTGTACTTCCTCAACTTTACGGACGAGCAACACCACATTTCTGGAGCTTCTGTTTAAAACTGACTTCGGCCCTCAATGACATTGTTTGCAGCGCGCTCCCTCTCTCTTCGTACGGTTTAGTGAGTTTGAATTAAGAGCAACATCCTGCCAAACCAAGTGTGAACGCAATTGATTCCTTTGGATGCTTTTCTTATGGGGAAAGTTTTATCCATCACAATAGCCTCACACTGTTCACTCCTATACAAAATGTGCTGTATTTAATGTCTCCACCTGATTTGACTGTGATGATGAACGGCCAATCAACGGACTGATAACGAGTGATGTCTCACACATTCTTGCTGTTTTCTTCTCTTTGCTGATTTTGCTGTGAAACCCATTCCCAGCAGCGTTGGAGAGGCAGGCTGCTCTACAGGTGAACAGATGGAATTGATGACTTTCTTGCATTTGCATGCGGGCAGACATCACACCCAACTTCCCCTGCAGGAGTCGGCTCTGATGCCGGGTCTTTGCTGAGGTGGAATTATGAAATAGCGCTCCACGCAGTGAGATTTCCAATCTGATTACGACAGGTTGCCATTTGCGGAGACTAAGCAGAATGAGTTGTGATTAGCTACTTCCACCCTCTCGGGCATTAAATGGAACAGATTTTAATCAGCTGGGAATATGACAGCAGCAGCGGATTCCCTTAAGTGCTACACTTGAGTGTTTATTCCTCCGCTTTCACTGTAATGGACTACCTGCACGGGAGAGGGAACAGGAGAGGAGAGCCTTTATTGTTTAGGGAGAGAAAATGAAAGTGAGAGGAGAAAGGCTATTTTGGGTTCAGGGCTTGACTTGTACTGCAGTCATTCCACTCCAGGGATTAAGACTCAGAAAGCCTCCCTCGACTCTCCCTCCCTTGTCTCCTCCTTCCCACTGCAGCCTGGGGTGGATTTAATATTTACCCCAATTATTTATCACTTTTAAGCTGTGATGGAGAGGCCTGCAGGGCTAGAGAGAGTGACACGCTGCCAAGGCTGGAATTAAGACTGTCAGCATTGTGTAATTTGATTTGATTGCTCTCTCATCCATCTGTCTTCTTTCTGTTGTCATTCCTGCTCACATCCTGGTGGTATGGATGTCCTGCAGGGGGACGCAGGTTGATGCTGCACTTGTGTTACAGGCCCGAACCTGTCATTTAGTCCACACTTAAGATGCTGGGTCATTTACTTCCACTCTAAAAGTCTCTCCTCGGCACCCTGCTGGACTCTCTACAAGTAAAACCCGAGGATCAGGAGAGACAGAGGACCCCTTACCAGAGCAGATTGCTTCATTTTCTCCCTTTCTGTCCACACCTTCCCCTCTCCTTTCACTCCACTTCCTCTTGATGTTTCTGCACCATCACCTCCTTTACCCTCTCCCCTCCAAATATCTTACCTCTCGCTAACTTTTGCTGCTGAGATCACTTTCTTTCGTCTGTGTGCTTTGACAGAGTGAGTGATGTTGATCATTACCAGGCTCTGATGGCACTGTATCAGATGAAATCCTCCTCAGTGCTCTGTCAATGTCACCAAGAAGCCATTCTGAGGCTAATGATCCAGCTCCAGCACCGGGATCTTAGTGAAACTTCTGACTAAAAATAACCAATAGACTACTACGCTATGAGCACAACATTTTCTCAAGATTAAAGGAACAGTTTGACATGTTTTATTTGCCAAGAGGTAACTGATTGATACCACTCTGTTGTCTGCCTGGCGAAGATGAAGCTTAGCTTATCATAAAGACCTGAAAGTTACGATAAGATAAAATAAGCCTAAACGCTCCAGGTGTTGGAGCAGCACAAGGACAGAAATAAGTACAGATAAAAAGAGATAAATAAAAACAATAGAAGTATATAAAACATTAGCAAGCGGTTACAGTGTTGTATTTAAATAATGCATTCTATTAGTCTCTAGTGAAGTAGCATATTAGAAGCTGCAAGGCCAGTAAAGTATACATAAGATCACCATCGACTGTAATACACCAGATAAATATACAATATGATAAAGTATTGGTTAATATAAACAGCTAGTTCTATTCAACAACATTCATCTCTAATGCTCACTAATAACACGATATATCGACTTTGTTTATTCCATAACCAGCTGCTGGTCATAGCTTCAGGAGACTAGTGTCAATCCTAGCATACAGCTCTCAGCAAGACAACAAACACGTTCCAAAATGGCACTACATTTCCTTTAGGTCAAATCAGAGTCATAATGAAAAGAAGCCTCTCTGACCAAGCCTGAATATTATGCATCGTTTCTCTCTTCACGTCTGTGCACAACAACATCTCGGCAAACCAGTTTCATAAATCCTGAAGGTGGATGGTTGGAGAGCTTATTTGTCCTCATTCGACCAAAGAGAAATGTCTACCAAGAGAAGATGCTGTAATCTATTGAGGATCTTGCAGTAAATCTCACAGAGGTCCCACCAGCCCAGAACAATAAGTTAGAGGGCCTATCGCACTGTGAGACGGGGGAAGCGCTGAACACCCCGGGCTCCAGGGCTGGCTCCTTATAGCTCCATCCTGGCCCTCTGATTCATAGAGGGCCCGCTGTTCGTCAGGTGGGATGAGAAGCAGCGATAGCTTCATTACCTGCAATATACGGCTTGTGACAGCAGAGTGATTGGAATATAGTCACTGAAAAAAAAAACATTCATACCATTTTCTGTATGCTGAAATCAATGGCTGTGGAAATGAATGGCTGTATAAAGCTTAGCTTGGCATCAAGATTGGAAACAAGGGTTAACAGATTCTCGTTCTGTCCAAAGGTAACTAAATCTACATCTCAGCACCCCTGAAACTCAAGTGTACAAATGCATTGTTGCTTTACTGTTTATGTGCAGCTCGTTGCCCGGACAAGACTCCAGCAACATCACCACATGCAGTGTAAGAACCCCAGGTGTTGAATCTCTGCCCTCATTCCCTGTCATCTCACTTCTGTCATTTTGAAAATAAAAAATCTCTAAAGGATGAGGGTTGATGTCGAGATAAATTGTGTATCATATCTCTCTGTGTGCACTTAAATAAAAGCAAGCATACTTTATTCTTATTATTATTTTGAACCACCACAAGCAAAGAAAGAAACATCAGATGCGGCTCTTTTTAGTGAACTACCTTGCTGCAATCCACCTGAAAACAATCTAACACTGAGACTGGGAGCGGGGACATTCATCGGGAGATTGCTGATGATTTCACTGTTGAGGGAACTTGTGGGGGTATTGTTGTGGGTGGATGGCGGTTAGCAGTTGCCTAGGCCACAGAGTCCCCGGGCCCCACAACACTGCCATCTGAATCCAATCCACGGTCTGACGGATTGGGAGGCAAATTGACAGTGTCAGATTTCATATCACAGCAAGCTGCAGAGGGGCCGGGAGCATGGATGTGGTGTAATAAAGAGAGGACAGTGTGTCTAAAGGTGGCGGGGGGGAGCATGTGCGTGCACTTGTTTCGCGTTTTGCATGCATATATTGACACCGACATGAAATGGAGCAAAACAGCAACCCCAGCACCAGCGGGCCGCTGCCCATGCAGCTGCTGTTACACAGCCTTTGTGCGGAGCAGGGAACACATGTAGCCAGAGCCTCGTGGTGTTGTGTTGGAGAGTGGCTGCAGTGACTGAGCCTGGTGTGTCAATCTGGGATCGTACAAGCCGCCGGCTACCACAGCTCAGGAGTGATGAGAGCAACAGAAGCACCATATGTCAACCAGCAAAACCAGCCCAGAGACAACATGACTCAGCCCTGTTTAGGATTAACGTGACAGCAGAGCCTTCCTGCACCGTGTCATGTGTGTTTTTCTCCATGTGATCAGCAATCATGGCAACAAATGAGGAAATCAGGAGAACAACGTGTGGATGACAACATTTCTTATTTTAACAGCAGGCTGTACCGAGTTTGCTTTGATGGGTGTCATCTGCCCTCTAGTGGCTGTGCAAACACAGTAACTGCTGGTGGAAATGACTGCTCCAGAATGCACCATGCGAACACATTATGTCAATACTGTCATGATTATAGTGGCGTACAACCATGATCTATATTGATTTTACCACAGTCGAAGTGATGTGAATGGTCTCAAAGCTCAAAGGGGAGATTCAATTCAACACACACACACACACACACACACACACACACACACACACACACACACACACACACACACACACACACACACACACACACAGGTTAGATGGCAGTTTTTAAAATTGCACTAAATATGAGTCTAATGTAAATAATTGATCCATCCATCTAACCTTTGGCCACATCTTTTCCGCAGCAATTTATCAGCTACCAGCTGTTTGTTCACTGCGCTGTAGATCAATGTAAATGTAAATGACCTAAATGTAGATCCGATATGAGCTTATAAAGGCTATAAAGTGTGATACAGTCACCAGGAACTCAACTCTATTTTCAGACACGGCAGTGGGTCCACCACTTTTATGTCAGTTATTGGATGTATTGACACAAGATGTTGTGCATTATGCAGAGCATGAACCCTAATGATTATCCCCTGACATTTCCTCTTGTCCAATGAGAGGTTCACAGTCTTGACTGTTGAAATAAATAGCGTTCCATCTTAATTTACTCTGACCAAGTAACATATACTGATGCTTGCACATCTGCAGAACTCTCAAGAGTGTTATCTTTATTATGATACCAGTGTTATTCAAATTGACCATCTCATTGCAGAGATATACTCTAGGCAAGTCGTTTGAGGGTTCAAGAGGCTAATTAGTACATTCTTAGATTCTTAGTCTTCACATCATTGCTCACTGAACAGTACATATGATCTCATAAAATCTTACTGATGACACTTTCTGTGTACATCATCCTCATACAAATAAACTCTGTCACACAGGAAGTTAATTCTCTACAGTGCATCCACAAAGTATTCACAGCGCTGGACTTTTTCCACTTTTTGTTATGTTACAGCCTTATTCTAAAATAGATTACATTTATTTTTTCTCCTCAAAATTCTACACACAATACCTCAGAATGACAAAGTGAAAAAAGTTTGCTTGAATTTTTTTGCAAATGTATTAAAAATAAAGGGGGGTGTTAGTGGGTCATGCTATGTAGAGTCGAGGTGAAGTCTGAACAGGTGAGTCTTGAGCCTTTTTCGGAAGATGGCAAATGACTCTGCTGTCCTGACATTAGTCGGGAGTTCGTTCCACCACTGAGGACCAGAACAGAGAAGAGTCTGGACTTTGCTGAGCGACATTTGTTTGATTTCAGTGATGGTGGTACCAGCCGACCAGCTGAAGTAGAGGAGCGAAGTGCTCACTTTGGGGCATGAGGTTTGACCAGTGTTTGAAGGTAGATGGGTGGCTTTCCATTGATGGCCCTGAAGGCCAGTGCCATCGTCTTGAATTGGATGCTGTATCAGGGAGCCAGTGGAGGTCACAGAGGAGGGGGGTCACATGGGAGAATTTGGGTAGATTGAAGACAAGGCGTGCTGCAGCATTCTGGATACGCTGCAATGGTTTAATCACATAGGCCGGGAGTCCGGCCAGGAGAGAGTTGCAGTAGTCAAGGCGGGAGATGACCAGTGCTTGGACCAGGAGTTGCGTTGCATCCTTTGTGAGGAAGGTCCGAATCCTGCGGATATTGTAGAGGGCAAATCTGCAGGATCGGGCCACAGCAGTGATGTTGGGGGTGCAGGATAGTTGGTCATCGAGGATTACACCCAGGTTCCTCGCAGTTGAGGAAGGAAATACTGTGATGCCCTCGACAGTGACCAACAGGTCCATGCGAGGGCAGTCTTTCCCTGGGATGAAGAGGAGTTCGGTTTTATTCAGGTTAAGCTTGAGATGATGTGCAGTTGTCCAGACAGAGATGTCAGCCAGACAGTCCGAGATGCGAGTTGCAATGTGAGTGTCAGAGGACGGGGGAAAAGAGAGGAACAGCTGGGTGTCATCTGCGTAGCAATGGTAGGAGAATCCATGCGATCTAATAACAGAACCTAGTGATCTGGTGTATAGTGAGAACAGAAGCGGTCCTAATACTGAGCCTTGAGGGATACCCGTGTCCAGAGAACAGGGTTTGGACATAGAGCCATTCCATGTGACCTGAAAAGTGCGATTTGTCAGGTAAGATGTAAACCAGGTGGGAGCAGAGTCAGTGATGCCAAGTTCAGCCAGAGTGGAGAGGAGGATTTGGTGGTTGACTGTGTCGAATGCAGCAGATAGGTCGAGGAGAATGAGAACGGAGGAGTGGGACGAGGCTCTGAGGGATTTCAGGTTGCGGCGGCTGGCGACAGTTCAAGGCGTAGAGGGGAGGGATGTGGTGGGCTTCAAGGGGAGGGAGAAAGTCACAAAGTGGTGGTCGGACACGGTGGGCGGGGTAACAGAGAGTGCCGAGATTCCACAGAATCTTGTGAAGACAAGGTCAAGTTGGTTCCCGGCACGGTGAGTGGGTGGAGAGGGGGAGAGTGTAAGGTCAAATGGGGACACACCTCGTTTTGGGCAGTTTCTCCCATTCTTCTTTGCAGGACCTCTCAAGCTCCATCAGGTTGAATGGGGAGAGATGTTCGATCGGGTTAAAGGCTCTGGCTGGGCGACTCATGGACATTCACAGAGTTGTCCCGTAGCCCCTCCTTTGTTATCTTGGCTGTGTGCTTAGGGTCATTGTCCTGTTGGAAGATGAACCTTCACCCCAGGCTGAGGTCCAGAGTGCTCTGGAGCAGGTTTTCATCAAGGGTGTCTCTGTACATCATTCTTCTACATTCATTCTACATTCATTCTGTACTTCATCTTTCCCTCGTTCCTGACTCGTCTCCCAGTTCCTGCCGCTGAAAATCTTCCCCACACCATGCTTAACTGTAGGGATGGTATTGGCCGGGTGATGAGCGGTGCCTGGTTTCCTCCAGACATGATGCTTGGCATTCCGGCCAAAGAGTTCAATCTTTGTTCCATCAGACCAGAGAATTTTGTTTCTCATGGTCTGAGAGTCCTTCAGTTGAATTTTGGCAAACACCAGGCGGGCTGTCATGTGCCTTTTACTGAGGAGTGGCTTCCTTCTCTACAATACAGGCCTGATTGGTGGAGTGCTGCAGAGATGGTTGTCCTTCTCGAAGGTTCTCCTCTTTCCAGAGAAACTCTGGAGCTCTGTCAGAGTGACCATAGAGTTCTTGGTCAACTCCCTGTCTAAGGCCCTATTCCCCCGATCGCTCAGTTTGGCCGGGCGGCCTAACATCTTTACGGATGATGGAGGCCACTGTGCTCATTGGGGCCTTCAATGCTGCAGACATTTTTCTGTACCCTTCCCCAGATATGAGCCTCAATACAATCCTGTCTCAGAGGTCTACAGATAATTCCTTGGACTTCATGGCTTGGTTTGTGCTCTCACATGCACTGCCTTTCCTAATCCTGTCTAATCAACTGAATTGACTACATGTGAACTCCAATCAAGTTGAAGAAACATCTCAAGGATGATCAGTGGAAACAGGATGTACCTGAGCTCCATTTTGAATGTCATGGCAAAGGCTGTGAATACTTATGTACAGTACATGTGATTTTTTTTTCTTTTTAATACATTGTCAAAACAAACCTTTTTCACTTTGTCATGAGGTATTGTGTGTAGAATGTTAAGGGGGAAAATGAATTTAATACATTTTGGAATAAAGCTGTAACAACAAAATGTGGAAAAGGGGAAGCGATGTGAATACTTGGCGGATGCACTGTATATGAAGCTGAAAGTGCTGCTCTATGCTGACGAGCAATTATTATATTTAATTACACTAAACTAAAGGGGACAGAGCTTTTCACCACAAGGCTCTGGAACAACCTGCCTGAGGAAATAAGGCTGTCTGAGTCAGTGTCTTCTTTCAAGTCTCTTCTATAAATTCTTATTTTATCATCTTACTTTCTATTTGTGAATCACTTTGTACTTTTTTTGTAACAGTGCCTGTTAAATAAAGTTTAATATTATTATATTATTTAAATACATTATTATTTACGTTTTGTTTAATCATGAGCATTACAGCCTCGCTGCTCACTGACACCACCACCTGTGTCCTGTAGAGTCAGTCATGTTGGAAAGTACTCATCTAGGACCAGCCTCATACCCATTTATTGTATTTTCCCCATAAATATGTAGATATACTTGTCTTTTTACCTCATCATAAGTGAACAGAATACACAGAGCTGCAACTCCCCAGAAAGACACAAAATGATACAAGAGAACGGTTTAAGATGAGTAAAAGATTTATTTTCACATTTCTTTTCCTTTTAAATATCACCAGCTTTGTTTGAGGAATCAAAGACATCAAATAACGGGAGGAGTTAAGGAGGCTCAAATGCACAGGAGGGACGGAGGAGGGCAGTCTCCAGAGAAGAATGACTGAATATCATATAATGAAGGCTTCGTAGGTCGGAGCGACAGACATAGCGTCCTGTCTGTTTTTGTTCACGGTTTGAAATCTGAGCGACGTCATTGTCCAATCATAACTTCCAGAGCTGGCCGGGAGAGCCCAAAACCAGTGCATGTGCTGGGACAAAGATGGAGGAGGGGAGGGCTGGAGAGACATGAGGGCAATCACAACGAGGGGAGACACATAGTGAAGCACTGCAATCACAATACAAAACACACACACACACACACACACACACACACACACACACACACACACACAGAGACAGACACACAGACAGACTTGGCTTTACTGGAGATAAGCAGGTTGATTAACCCAACAGTCTGAGCTCGATCATTCACTGCGTTTCGACACCTGGCTTTACCTGAGTCAAGGTAATACAGGGGACGCTTAAACAGAGACGGTGCTGGACATGCAAAGAGGGACACGGGGTTTTGTTTAGCTGGTCCCTGCATGTTCATGGTTATTGATGATAATCCAACGACCATGGTCCATCACCTCTCATCTCCAGTGCAGAGTCACACAGGCACTTTTGAGAGAAATGACAAAAACACTATGACTTCCATTAAGGCACAACAGATAACCACACACACACACACACACACACACACACACACGCACACACACACACAACCAGTCTTTGGGACAAGAACAGCATGATTCTCTCAGTAGGCATGCAAAGTGCAGCACCCTTTGAAACAGATGCACTAGCAGACGAACTGTTATTGATTCCATGACGTGGTGATTGGTTTCCTTCACGTCGACCTCCAAAACCCGATTTCCACGGCGTCACAGAGAAGAAGAGAAAACAAGCTCGCACATCCGAGAGCAGCTCGCAATGTGGCCAACAATCACCGTTCTCTGCAAGTACTCGGCTGTATTTTTCATTCGTGAACATGAATTTAGTTTCTCCAAATGTCTGCAGGCTCTAATTTTTCTGAGAATAAACTCTCATTTATTCATCTGTTTTCTTGAGTATATTTCTCCAAGAAGCACATATTCTGTGCTGTACAAATCAAAAATGAACTGACAAAACATAAGCTACATCGTGTGTGATTCAAACTCATTGGGTTCTCTAAGAATTCATAGTACAATTAATCATTTGATAAGTGTAATAATGTAAATCAACAGAACCCAACACTGTGTAGCCGTAGGCCTTCACAGAGGAACCGCAGGCCGGCCACATCTTTCATGGTTGATGACTCTAAAATGGCTTCCAATAATATTTATAAAACCTAGTATGTGATGTTTGGTTAGCTACAATATTATCCCTTGTGTTAATCTAAATTATGAATGAGGAAACGTTAAAAATAGCTTGTGTTATCTAGTCTGAAGAAAATACATTCGAATGCTTCCATTACTTTTACCAAAAGATAACAGAGCAGCTTAGTAGCACTTTATTACCCCTACATACACGTGTTGATTAAAGGATATGGCCTAGTATGCATTTATTTCTTTTTCTCACTGTTAACAAATCCCATGTAAACCAACAATTAATCTTCTCTATTATTAGCCCCTTGTCCGTCTGTTCCTACTGAACCTTGAAAAACGCGTCACAAATATATATTTTTGTTATTCTTTTAAAAAGGTTGAGTTATTTCCCAAAATATGCTCAATAGGCCTTCACATTGTCAAGACCTCTGAGGCAGATTTATCAGACAAATAAAACTGACTTGGCTTGATGTCTCAAGTTGAATTTGAGTTGATCCATACTTACAAAGAGAATGATCGCAGAAAACCAACAGAGATCATTCCTGGTGTTTCTGAGATCAGTGGCAGTGTGAGCATTTCAAATAAACACATAAACTCAGCCGCACTGCGAACACGTGGGTTTCTCGCTAGCTACAGCTAACGTTTGTTCAGTCACTTTAGCGGCATGCTGCTAGCTAACGTAAGCTTATGTTCGTACAGTCATTTGGGACGTACGTTGCTAATAGCAGTAGTAATAAGTATTTATATTAGCGGGACAGTGTAGCCTACTGTATTTGGGTTTGACAGTAAATAGTGGAACATGTCACCCAGTGGCACAGAGGGAAAAGATATCTGAGGTTTTGGAGACACACACTAACTTAATACAAGTAAAAAAAGTATTAATGGGATTAGTTGACAAAAAGAAAAATAAAGAATATCACCAGCCTTATCTCCAAACTTCCTCTGTGATTTAGTAACGGGCGATGGCACGACTCTATGCTGTTCTGAAGTGACTGGATCTCATCAAACAGCTACAGCTGCTCGGCCAGAATAAATTAGCACCTAAAATCAGCAGAGGTAATTAGACACATGGACACACACACGCACACGCACACACACACACACACACACACACGTTGTACACAATGACAAACTCACACTCACCAAAGCAACCAAAGCTCAGCTCATACCCACACAGAAAGCATGACGAGTTAATAAACTCACATGTAATCAGAAATGTGAATGTCATTGGCAATTTATGTAATAATAATAGTGATATATTTATAGTAATATATATATATATATATATATATATATATATATATATATATATATATATATATATATATGTCCTTTTAAGAATTGATTCTGTTCTCTTTCCTTCATTGGTTTCACAATCAGAACTAGATTAATTGTAGGTTAGGGCGTCTTCGCTCTCTCGCTCTCCAACTAGCATCTCTTAGCCTCTAATCAGCCTTTGTCTCACAAACAGACGGTCCACAAAGTGATGGTGCATTAGTGTTTTGTGTGAACTTAACAGTCTTTCTTACATCCTATACTCGATATGGTTCACTACTTTGTAGTTTAGGGCTATAAAGTAGTGCCTTAGAAGTACAAGAGTACATTGTTTATTGAGATGTGCCCCCTTTAGATGCAGAGGAGTGAGATGGCGGGTGTGGGCAGTTTAGCTCCGGGGAAGCAGGCCCTTCTTGTAGGCCACTAGGCCGGCTGCCGTGGCGACAGACAGGAAGCTGGAAATCCCAATCAACTTGAGGAGACCACAGACTGAAGGCAAATTTCTCTCCCAGAAGGTGGTGAAAATGGGGAGAGCTGGGACTTCCTGTTGGAGGGACAGAATGAGGAGAGGAATTGACGTGAAAGTGGTTTGACTTTTGAGTTGAATTTAGCCCCAAAAAATATTCAGAGAGATTTCACTCACCAGAGACTCAGGCTCCGTCTGCCAGATCTGACTCTGGGGGATTTTATTCATTGCAACCATGACCTGCAACACAACACTGGTTGTTAAGTCAGGACCCTCACTTCATTTGTTTCAATGGGATATGCAGTTGAGTTTGGTGGTGTGGCGCTGCTGGTGTGTTTCCCTGGAAATTTGTCCCGAACTCCCCGAGTTAAACTGTGTGTGAGCAGCAGGTTGTGCAGGAACATCGAGAAGCAAAATGGCCTCTGTGCCTGCTCCAACTACAGCAGTGCTACATGTACAATACTGTAAACGTGTATTGTAAAAATAAAGTTTTTTCAAAAAGACATTTGCCAGGCAGGCAGCTGACTGTAGCAGAAGTGGAATCCATCTTCTCATCTAACTGTCTTAAATGAGATTTTCCAAATTGAAGCACATAAATGTCTTAAAAACGCTTCCTTTTGGTTCTGGTATGCCTTTCATTTTGAGGTGATGCCTAGTTATATGAGAAATACTTTGCCACAGGATTCACTATTGCACTGGGACACATTAAGTGTTCTGAGGTGACCTCTGACCTCTCTGGCTGCTCTCTCTCCAGCCTGCACTGCCCCCTCCATGTAGCCACTCCACTCTGTGGCCGTCTCTGTGCCTGCGAAGAACAACCTGCCGACCGGCTCCCTCAGCACCCTGCAGACAGGAAAAGACAACGACACGGGAGATTAGAGAGTTTCTACTGATTTATATGCTTTAAAAGTGGCCTTTAATAAAATATACAGCCATCAACCTCCACAGACCACAACTACTGCATGGAAATGTATTTCATTACCAAGTTAGTTAGTTGTGTAAATCAATCCAAGTCTGATGGATCAGCTGTTTTAAAAAGCTTTTAAAAACTGATTGGATTTCACTACCAGTGTGTGTGTGTGTGTGTGTGTGTGAGAGAGAGAGGTACTTACTTGCCGTACTGGGTGAGGATTCCCGGGGGGAAGTAGGCCGTGTAGCAGCCCCCAGAGTACTCCTCCTCACACCAGTTCTTCTCCTCGTAGTGCACCGGCTGAGAGACACAAGTGGACACGTGAAAAGGTTTAGTGATGTGGTTCCACAGTGGCAGCGTCACTTTGTCTGTATTCAAACTCACATGCAGAGCCTCTTCTGAGCCCAGCACTCTGGAGTAGATCTCACAGATCTTCTTCAGCCTAAAGGCAACAAGACAACAGTTTGGATGAAACGTCTCTCGTGAGAGCGCATGAACCTGCTGCTTGTCTCCGCGGTGCACCTACCTCTCCTCTTTGGTCAGCACCGATAGCTTTCTGCACTTGCGGGCAAGGATGAAGCTGGAAGAGAGGGAGAAGAGAAAGATTATCCACTAGAAAATCCTCCACGAATCAATGGTTTTCCCAGTTTGGTGGTGGAGAAGTTGACTAGACTCTTCCAGAAGAGTGGAGGCTGCTGCAGCAGCATATTACACCACATTCTACTTTTACTGTCATCAAATCCCATGAAAAGAGAAAAACAATACAGTTAACTGTATTACAGTATCTTACAGAGCCTTGTTGTGCACATCAAATAGCAAACCTGAATCCTATTCATCATCTGCTCTCATTTCTAAGTGATCTCATTGGTTAAAGATGTTTTCTCGCTGGTGCATTCTGGGTGCAGGTGACTGATCATTCGGTCTATTTCCATGCCAGTGTTTAACAAACGTTCTTTCTGAATGATGTGTCTAAAGTAGATGACGTGTGTACTTATTTTCAAGTGTGTTTTATGGTGAAGCATGAGTTAGTGCTTTCAATAGTTGTGCTGGTTTTATGTCTGGGCCATTCCATAAAAACTGGAAAAGATGAACAGTGTCAGTTTTGCTCTTTTCACTTGTGACAACAAGAAAACTGATGTAGTGCAGGTTCATAATGATATTTTGATCTTATTTGTTATTATCACCCCATAATGGCGGGTACGGCCCCATCAGGCTTCGTGTCATCCAGGGTCAGGCCAATGGGAGAGCCTTCCTCCTCAATCACCATAGTGCCACAGTAGCCTGGTGACACACGAGCGAAGAACAAGGAGTGTAAATCAAATACGACATACAGTCCAGCATTCCCCCTTTTCTCCAGCTTCCCACTCCCTGCGTACCCTTTTCCCTCCAGAAGTTCTCTTTGTAGTAGACCATGCACTTGATGACAGAGCCCATGGGGACGCGGTGGATCAGCTGGTTCCTCAGCGGCGGCAGCTCCGGGTTGAAGTGCATCTTCAGGTTCAGACCGGGAGGCGTGGCCACGATCACGTACTTGGCCTAAGACAAGGACGCACATTAACGAAGACAGGGGATGCAACAGGATGGGCAGTGTGAGCTGCATCGCATGGCTGCAGGGAGCCAAGCAATCAGTAGATGGCAGCACAGAGTAATACTGCAGTGTGCAAATGTCCCATAAAAATAGCAAATATGGCTGCAGTGCTGGAAGAAGTACTCAGATTGTTTGCAGTAAAAGTACCAATACCGTCATGAAAAAATGGATGTTATTATTCATGACATGAGTAGATAGTTAATAGTGACTCATCAATGAATGACTCATAAAAAAAGTTGTTGTTGTTTTCAGTTTTTGGACCGAATCTTTGAATAATGGATGATTTGACGTGCTTGGAAAATGAAACCATTTGAACGTGGATTATTTTTTTAGACACCTTCCATGGCTGTAATGCTGTGTCATGCTTACTGTGTAGGTCTGTTTGTCCAACGTCTCCACCACCACCATGTCGCCCGTCTGGTCGATCCTGTAGACCGGAGACTGCAGCTTCACTCGGTCTCCCAGCTCCTTGGCCATGCACTCGCTGATCTGACTGGAGCCGCCGACAAACTTCCTCTCCTGCAGACGTGGACAAAGAGAGCAGGGGTCAACATACCAAAAGCACAACAGAGTGCAGCTGAATCGAAGCCGGAGGCGTCTGATTCAGCTCTCTATGCTCTACTTGCGAGTCACACATTATATGGGGTCAAATCGCTTCTATGCTGTCTGTTGTTGCCCAGAGTACGACTCTGCAAGGCTGATAAATAAGATATTTAGGAGAGAAGTGGAAAAGATCTGTGGATTCATCCTGCTGTTACATACAAGTTATCCTTAATTCACCCTCTCGGCTTCACTGCACATTTCAACATCTTAAACCAAAAGGAAAACTGTGTTTTCAAAGCTCGGGCCAGTAACTGCTGAATGATGGAGAGGACGCAGGGGGAGAGAGATTTGGTGCTGCCAAAGCTCCGATACACAAAATTAAATCGACAGTGACCTTTTCCGTAGTGTCAACATCTCTCTCTTGCCCAAGATTAGAACCACATTGTGTACATTCCACTGTGTCATTTGGATGAACTCGCCAGCCAGTCGCCAGACGATTCGGGGCTCAACCTAAATGAGTCCTGGCAGTAAAACGAGGTGAGTCTGTGTGGGTGTCTCGTTTGTTTAAAGCTGCAGTCGGCAAGTCTGGCAGATCGAGTTGACTCAGTCAATTTTGGAATGTTTCCAACACTCACGCCCCTCCCCCTCTACCACCGAGCTCCTCCTCCCTCCCATCGAGTGCTCGTCAGTGTGCGTGCATCAGATTCTGTGAACGCGCCTGAACACGCCTCATCGATAAAAGGCATGGAGTACATGCTACACAGAGGTAGACTAACTTACTCATAGATAGCAACTGCTAACGTCATTTAGCGTATGCCTAGCTTGAGGTGTGTGCCTGTGATATTGTAACATGCGTGAGAGGGGAGGTGGGATCTGTGGCGTGTGCACGAACTGTGAACTGTGCTGAGTGGACAGGATGATACGGGCGCAGTGGATTTTTGCAAAACAAACAACAGGCTCTACGTGCACGTAGAGGCACGTTTTTTTTTCCTTCTAAAACCGGATGATTTATGTTGTTCTATCGGAGCGTAGTGTCGGTTTCAGTGAATATGATCAAACAATTTGGTTTCAGTGGAACGTTGATCTGAAGGTGAAGAACTCCAAATGTTCCTCCATATGCAATACTGAATGACTTTCTCCTTCCAAAGAGAATATTAACTCAAAGTACTACTGGACACACACACACACACACACACACACACACACACACACACCCATGCATAGATGCAACCGTAGTCTAAGTGTGCATGTCCAAAATGGGAGGGTCCAGCAAACAGGAAATGACAACGGAGCTGGCCACAACATCTTCTGTCGACCTAAACACAATCCCCTTCCTCGGTGGCCATGGCAACGGGGAACACTCAGCTTTAGAAAGTACGGCGGCAGAATGTGCTCCCCCAGCCCTCCAAGAAAACAGCTTTTGTCACACTGATAATTATGCGAGGCACAATACGAGGTGAACTAAGCGAATGTATTAGTGCTCACTGTGGGAGCTCAACCTCCTGGTTCACACGAGTGAATCTCACACTGTTTTTGTGCAGAGATTTTCTGGAAACCTTTAATATTAGTGTCAATTATATTATATATATATTAGTGGGTGGAACTCACCAGAAGCTCCACCCTTTTAATATTATTAATAATACTTAAGTAATAATAATTCACTCCGTGAATTACTTTACCCATGACCACACCAGAAAAAAAACAGTGGACTTGAAAATCAGTTATAAAAGGTTTGACTTATATTTCCAACATTAATAGTTTATATAATAAACGATACAATATTGCCAAGCCAAACACTATGCTGTGTCCATGTCTGCATCGACCATGGACAGAGGAACACCTCGATAACATACTGCACACACACATTCATGCAAACCCACCTGTCCTCCGTTAGTGGTGGAGAAGATCCTCATGGTTCCTCCGCACTGCTTCACATACCAGAGGAACCACAGAGCTGAAACCTCGTGGGGTTCAGAGGTCACGTTCACGTTGACAAACAGCGTGGCGAAACGACGAACGGTCCTTGAAACGAGGGAGAACAGTTAGAACCCAATAGTTAACCTTGTGTACATGTTATATCTGTCAGAGCTTTTTGATTCATAAACATGAATTTCTTTTGAGTGGTTTGGAGCAATATTTATTTACAATGTCGATTTTTGAAATCACAATGTAATAAGGATAAATCATGAATTTCAATATTTTTTTGCTACTTTTTAAGAGCCGGACTGATTCATGAACACATTTGTTACATTTGTCAACATGTTTACCCTCAGTAACGCTGAGTTACTAGAAGTTATATAGTGTTGATTAATTGTATTGTAATTTAAAAATATTGATATCACGTATAATGATAAAATATGTATTAGAATTATTGTTACAGACTCTCTCTCCACACTATTTTGAGTGTAATTAATTTGCCCAAAAAGAGACAAAACTCAGAATAAACAAAGACAACTTGACTAATACCGATATTAAATACCGTTATTAGTGAATTCCTTCATCCACGATAATCGTCTGATATGAAGACAGCCTTATTTTATACCTGTGTGTGAATCGCACTACGCTCAAAGACATTAAATGGGCATGCATTGTTGTTCTCATGCTCGTTAGGTAGGAAATGTAATCTGACTCCTTCTTTTCTCTACCTGGTCCAGCAGATTTTCTTAAAGAGCTCCTGCATGGTCATCTTGTCCCACTCCTCGGCATGGGGAGCCTTCCAGGGAGCCTCCCTGGGAATCTGAAACACAGGTGGAGGTGGACAAGGAGGACATTAAGCAAAGATGAGACACAATGAGTAGCGTGTAAAAGCAACCAACAAGGGTGAGCTTTACCTCCTGGCCCATCTCGTCCATTGTCCTCCACAGGTTGTTGAAGTCCAACAAGACGAGGGGGTTCCACATGGGAGGGAAGGAGCCTCTGAATGGGTAAGACTTTCCCTGTTGGAGACACGGCATCATATATATGTAAATGAAAAGTTCATTTTGGTGCAGGAATAAGCCAGAACTTTGTTCACACATTTGCACTTCTGGTTCCCTCGCCTATAAAGCAATGGGTTTTTGGTAACATGCATAAAATAAGGTCTGTGGTTAACACAAGGATAATCAATTTCAACGTTATTTTCATATGACATAAATGATATCAGTACATTGCCCTCCATTGAAGCTTTTATGAGCTCTTACGTGTCTTAAAAATGTGGTTGCATAATAACACTACGACTGATCTCTAATGCACTCTGCACTGTAACAGCTCAGTATATTGCTGGTTGTGAAACTTTTTACAACTGATTAAAATATTCAGAGTCATCATCAAGTCTGGTGACCTTAATCCATGTCCTTTCTGTCTGAACTCTGTTGCTCAACCACACGATTGCTTTACAAGCTCTGTCATATGTGTGTTTGACTTAACTATACATATTCTTTACATTTGTTTCAATTCCCATTAAACACCAGCTTCCCCTGACAGAAATAAGGATCGGTGGATCACCAGAGCACAGGCCTTCTAGGATCACTCTCATAGTGTTTTAACGGTCTGCACTAGAATCGAGTCAATAATGACCTCATATTATACATAGTATCTCATTTTGACTCATCAAGTTTATTCCGGTCCTTGCATCCATAAAAACCCCTTGCTAAATTCTAACAGCTTAACTTAAACTTAGCAGGTCATCTCTACTAGACATAAACATATTCAGTATATTTCACTCAGGTGGTAGCCAACTGGCAGATACACAATATGTGTGTGAAGGCTGTTGGAGTTTAAGTTTAGGTCAAAGGGTAAAGGTTTTTTTGATTTTCTAATGGGGACAGCAAGTTTTAAATTGGTCCAGTATTGAGAGAGAACACTGCAGACAGCAGCCGCTCAATGGGCTGCAATATAAGGACTTGCACTAGATCACAGCCTGACAACATTATGGAAAGGACTCACCCCTTTACTTTGGTTATAATCTGGAAAACATATGTTAGTATTATTTAAGTATTAAACTGATGCTCTGGACTGTGCAAGGTCAAGATGGCGCAAAATCAACCAAAACATGTACATTATAGACAGAAACAGATCTGTCACCATAGTGACGCTGGCCAAAAGGGATACAAAAGGAGCATTATCACATCGGTCGGTGAGCAGTGAGTCAGCCTCACTCAGAGGAGCAACCAGACCAAGTAGCAGCCAGATGCTACCTGGAGACACAGGTGACTCGACTTAATAGAAGAGAGAAAATAATCTTATAGAATATGATTGTGCAACAATATATAAGGGAGTAAATATAAGTACAACCTTAAACCTAGCAGTAAAATGCAATATAACACATGAATGCAGCAGTAATATTAATCCAAAAACATCATTAGTGAAACATTTAACTGCACAATGACTACATTTACTTTTTAAGTACTTTTACTGAAATAAAGGATCGGAATACTTCTTTCACCAGTAATTGTTTCAAGACCGCAGCAGGTAGCTGTTTTCAGCTTTTTCTATTTTCAACTGGCTTTTATATTTGCACATACCACCCACGCTGCATCAATACAAAACTGGTTGAAAACTGGCAAAGTTTCCCTTTAAACAACTGTATGCTTCCTGATGAACACAGTGGAGTGTTCAGCAGCTTTAGAGAGATATCTTCCTCAGGTGGTGGTGACCAAAACAGAGCTTAAAGGAGAGTGAATATTGGACTTGCATTCATCACCCTAATCAATGCTTCTGCTATCTTTATAAGGTGATTTAATGCCAAATCTTGTGTAATTTATATGTGAACACACAATAATAAAGAAATAGTTTATGGCTATTTCTGGTATAATCTTCAAAATGTTTAATGGTCTGATCTGATGTGAAAACTTGAGTATAACAGCTGATAAAAGGGTGAACTAGTTCAGGTGCTTCTAATATCTAATGAGGCCACTGATAATATTTTTTTTATTTAGATAACAGCTCACAAGGAAACAGGTTTAGGGTCTATCATAAACAGCACAAGCCTCTGCCATTTCTCTCAGCGGTCCCGGGAGACGTGCTTACATGCACAACGTCCACACTGCTGCAGGAGCGGTGGGACAATCCCACGCTCTTTCTCAATCTCTGATAACCACGGGCGGTATTTAATCAAAGTCTGTTTCCCCATCTCTGATAGTGATAGCTCATTAATAAATCCAGTGCTGAGAGCTGCAGCTGCCTGTAAGGCAGCAGTTTGCTGATAAGGGAAACCAGCACTGGCCTTTTGGATTACAATCTGCCATAGAAAAGCTGATTAGCTATGCAGCTTTCTTGAAAGCTAAACCTAATTACACAATGGCTTGGCACACATGCTAGTTTACTACTACTCTAGCTGCTGCCCTGTGAAGGTATGCAGACCCTGTCATATACATTAGTTGCTGATCTAATCTAGTTTGATCCAGCGTGCTATTGTTTTATTAGGTTCAGGCTTGTGCAATGATCAGGAAACTTTAACATGCTGCATCTTTTTAGAGCTTATTCATCTGAATAGCTTCTTGGCTAATCCAAAGCTACTTACAATCAAAAGACAGTGTGGTGGTTCTCACAACGGAAACACACATGGTGAAAATCCCATGTGGTGAAGAATAGGTTACGTTGACATTTATTCTGTACTGCTGATTTGGGGAATGAAAGGTTGGAATTGGAAGTGATACTGCAGACAGGCCAAAAGTCTGCTCCACTTCCGATGCCAAAACCTAGCCCCGTTTTCGACAGATTCATTATGTGAATGCACAATCTGTTTGCAGAGATTTCAGGATAACAGATTCAGTATTGCAGTACTGTACTGTCTTGCTTTTTGGTACTCCCCCCTAAGATTTTTATTCAAAGCTACGATGAGGCAGTCAATAAGGTTTTCAAAACCTTTTTGCAACTATTTACATTGTGTTCTCATTTATGTTGATCATTGATCTTGATGAAGAACCAGTAGAGTATTTTGTGTGGATAACATGGCTCTACATTACGAATCCCTGTTGAAAACTTTGCATTCTTTCACAATCTTTCAAGGACGCCGGAGGGCATTCAGTGACATGCTAAATGCTGATTATAAACCTGCCAAAACAGGAATGAATCTTTCTGTACTCCACTGTAATGTCAATGCTGTTGTCAGTAGCTTCTCTATTGTTCCATTGTAAGATTGCCAGCTGGTAAACGATGACTGGAACCTTTGTCCTACAATGGCCCCAACATGCTAGTTAGCCAAACATATTGTTAGCATGCTAGTTAATCTAAAAATGTAGAGTATCAGCACATTTTTGCAAAGTCAGCTGTGGGATCACATCTCCTGTCACATCTCCACAAACACACACACACACACAAACACACACACACACACACACACACAGAGACAAATGCTCTGTCTGACACTGAAAGAGGTGAGCAGCTTTTGATGAAGCATGCTGCCATGGAAACCAGCCAGGAAGCTACGAGTGGTGTGTATGCGTGTGTGAGTCTGGGCCTTTGAGTGGATCTTACAGAGATAGTAGCTACGGAAACACACAATATGGATGGATTCAGAGCTCACATAAACCCTTCACAGCATCAGGGCTGTCCAGTCAAGTCCTACACTAAACCAAAGACTTATTCTCTAACAGCTGCCGGAGCCAAACGTCATGCTGGTGACATTTCACAGCCCTGCTGAAGTAGGTCAAGTCAATAGTGCATCAGGGACATAGTGGTGAGATAAGGTAAAGACTATGGGATAAGTCCTTAGATTAGCAGTACAATATAGCAGTTTGAACATTTAAATGGGCAGAAGAATTAAGCAAACGATAGAGAGCATACTGTTGTTTAAAGAACCGTAACTTTATGATCTGCTTGTTGCTGTGGAACTGCACTCCTCCTCTGAGAGGACAAACATGGTCACCTGTGTGATTTGGACGAGGTTGAATGACATTCATTTTAAAGTCTACCTTCCATTGTATCCGCATGTTCAAGTTAAGCTTTTATTGAACATTTTGGTTGGACATCTCTCCAGGTCTGATTGACCTGACAGATGAATGTAACCACAGAACATATTTGCATACAAGACACTTGACTTATACTTTATGTTACATTCCTTGAAATTTTGCCACTGATGATTCAGTTTCAAGCTACACACACACATTAGCTGATGCTGACATGTCATCCAGTGTGACACATTAAAACTTAATTTTGAGATTGTTGATGGTGTTTAGTCATTAGCCAGGTAAACTTAAATTTGAGCATGCTAATGCTGTTCTTTAGGCATTAGTTATTAAATAGTATCCCCCTTGATTATCATAGTGATGACAATGCAAATTGGGCAAACAATAACTCTTACAGTGGAAATAAGCAACACCACAATACATCAATTGTTGAAGCCTTAAATACTGAGGTTGGTTCGTGGGGATTTCTGTAATGTGATTTTGTATTTTGTGTGTAGTTGTACTGGGTTTAATTTCATTGAGAGGTGTTTGTAATATTGTGGTCCCCTTCATGCATGTAAATGGAAGTAGTCAGGTGACATTACAGACAGGTGTCTATACAAAGTTTGTTTGTGAAAGTTAGTTTGTGCACCACACCCTCAGACCAGGAGCTCAAAGTCCATCTCTGAAGTTGATTCAATGACACGAACACAGTCTATGTTAAGATAAGCTCTCTCCATCTCTCACACACACACACACACACACACACACACACACACACACACACACACACACACACACACACACACACACACACACACACACACAGATAGAGAGAGAGAGAAAGCTCCTGGCCAGCCCAGGCTGTCCAGTGATTTACAGTGAGGTTAGTTTTACAACGGTTCAAGGAAGCACATCGGCAAATCAAATCAGGTAAAGGAACACGACTGTGTTAAGGACAACGGTGCGCCCACAATAATGAGATATGGTACAAAGAATATCAAGAAAAAAGACGACCTCAGCGTCTCTTTCTTTCTTCCTTCCTTTGTTTGTTTTGCTGTCCATTTAACCACTCAGAGAAAAGAGAAACTGCATTACAAAAATCCCTAAGGCAAAGATTTGCATCGCCAGTCTCTAATGCTGGAGAGGAGAGGGGTGGCTGGCTGCTTGGCAGACATCTAGAAGGACAAAATGTTTGCTTTTCTTCTGCACAATAACATGGTCTTCACTGAGCACCACACAAAAGAGCCTGAGGAGCAACATAATGTAGCTGTTGATCAGATTTCTTTCAACAAATTTACTTTCCAGGTAAAGTCTGAGGAAAAGTCTAAGATTGTTGTAGTTATTATTCACATATAATGGGAACACGTCTTCAAAACGTTGATGTAAACAAACACAAGGTACGGCGTGTGTGTTTCCCCCTCCACTGAAATGTGATCTCTGTCATGTGGCTGCACCAGACACTTGCGGTGGCTCCGTTAGTCCGTTTATAAATAAACACAATATTATGTTAATCGCTTATCGTTATTGCTGCTTATTACTAATACAAGAGAAATTGGATTTAATGCTGTGACGCCATCACACAGGTTCCTGATGTTTTTAATTTTCCAGAACATGTCATACGGACAAATGCCAGTTCAACCAGTTTGCATAAATCAAATCAAATCAAATTTAGCCCCGTACACTGAACCGAACCGGAAATCAGCCTAACTCATATATAAGTGTGTATTGTGATGTCTCTTCTCAGTCAAAGTAAGTGTGACTCTTCCTCCCCTCTTGGGTTCAGTCATTATGGTATGCTTGGTATGTGAAGACGGAAAGGGGGGTGGGGGGGGGGGGGGGGGGTCCTGCAGGACATGCAGAGAAGAGGTCAGAGGGAATCCACACGAACTAAGCAGGAACCCTGTAGCAAGTCATGCTCAATTTGATATCAAACTAAGAAAAGGATGAGATATACGTTCAACATTAGTTTAAAAACATCAGTAATAATCAATAGGAAATTTTAAGCATACTGGCAAACTTCCCATCTTTCTACGAAAACAGAGAAGTTACCAAAACTCTAACATTAACATTGTCATTGTGATGGACCTCTACTGCACTCATGCAGTCAGAGGACAAATCTGCTCGCTTACTAATCTGCCCGCATCATCAAAAGGATAAAATGCTTATTGAGTTACCAAACTTCTTTGGGCTAGCTTGATAGGTTTGCATGTTTGTGTGTTGAATCAAGGTTCCTTTCAACTCTTATCAAAAAATGTGTTCAGAATGTTTTGTACATAAAGTTATTTCTCTGTTTAAAGCTGATGATCCATATGATCCATATTTATTTTTCCATGTTTTTCAAAAATATTCGAAAAAAATATATACAAAAGGATTCTTTCTCATTTAGATTCTAATTCAATTCTTTACATTTACATTTAGGTCATTTAGCAGACGCTTTTGTCCAAAGCGACTTACAGTAAGTACAACAACAGACACACCAGTATGGTTTCTGGAAAAAACACTCCACTTATATGGCTCTGCTTCACCTGATTGACAAAGTTACTTCTGCACTTGAATAATAGCATGAATAATGAATAATGAATTTACTTGTAGTATTTTCATAGACTTTTCAAAAGCTTTTGATACAGTAAATCAACATATTTTACTGGAAAAGTTGTATAAATACGGTTTTCATGACACTACGTACAAATGGCTAAAAAAATTATGTCTCCAACAGAAGACAGTTTGTTTGTGTTAAGGGTTGGTATTCCAACAAAGCCAGATGACTCTGGGGTTCAACAGGGATCCATTCTGGGACCATTATTATTCCTTATCTATATTAATGATTTGTCTAATGTCTCTAATATACTTTCTTCAATAATGTTTGCAGATGAAACAACTATAGTTTTCTCTCATTCAAATTTCAGTTCACCGATTAAGGATGCTAATGTTGGTTTAACTGCCTACACTACATGAGGGTTTTTTTTTTTTCCTCTAATGCTTTTCTGTAATGCATTTTAATTGCCTATATTTTCTTTTAATTCTTCTATTTTTTTCACTTTATTGTATGACATGTTATGATGTGAGGCACTTTGAGACTGCCTTGTGTATGAAATGTGCATTACAAATAAAGTTGCCTTGCCTTGCCTACATGGTTCAGATTAAATTATGTTTGAATGTAAATAAATCTAACTTGATCATTTTCATAGAATGTTCAATTATAGAATTACATTACAAGTAGTTTAATTTTATACTCCTGGTCCTTCCCCTTCCCGGGATCCGGTTCAACTCACACCACGCCCCCGGCATGTAGCATAAAGTGTTTCCAAGTAGTCCACTTCGTTTAGTTAATTCTTCCTTTTGCATTTATTTGTATTTTACTCAGTCACTAATATTTGTTTAAAAGAGTCTCTTTTTAGCTAGTTTAGCAAGTTTTAAAACAAATCATTGGAAGAAGCTTACTGAAAATTAACAGTAGCTATTTAATTAGTTATATCGAGCATCAACGAAACACCCCCGCAGAGCGGCACTCACGGTTCCGAACCATCCCTCATTAAACGGAACCGGCAGCTTATGATCTGAAGAGTGAGATTTAATTATTGATTATATTGATTGGTTGCTAACTGATTAAAAGTGGTCATTAGAGTCATTAAATTGTACTCTGTAAATTCCTGTTGACCCACAGGTGGTTCCCCAATTCTCTCTCTCTCTCTCTCTATATATATATATATATATATATATATATATATATATATATATATATATATTTTTTTTTTACATTAATATGAATATGAATATTGTCCTTAACTTCCTACAACAACAATCTCTGTCTCTGTCACGCCTTTCTGCCTCTGTGAGTGTTTAGACCGACGACGGGGGATAAAAAAGACGTAATACTCCCGCAACAAAAGGGCAGTCTAAAAGGAGCCAAGGTTATATTAAAAAACAGCTGAACATTACATAAATCACAGAATGAACACAAGTCAACTGAATGTTCTACCCAGAAGAACATCAGGGGACAATCTGGCAGCAGATTAAGTGAAGTAAATAATATACTTTTTCACTGTCAGTGCTTATTGAATGCCAGAAGATTGACACAGACATGACTTGAAGGTCAGTTAGCTTGCACAGATATCACATCAGCCACAGCTGTGTAGAATATTACCTGCCTTCCCAAAAACACACATATTTTGCACTCACATTGACATAATGCACCAGGCTCTCCTGCTCGTTGACTTTGTAGGTCTTGATGTCGTACTCTTTGGCCAATCGGAGGATGCGGTTCTGAGTCGGTCCAATGTAAGCTCCACCCAAGTCAACCCACTTTGTCTGCTTATTCTGAAAAGAAAAAGACAAACACGTTGAAACTTGAGACTTGAGACAAATAAGAAAGGTGTTCACGTTACAGATTTTGTTGTGTTCTATTGACATCCTTACTGTACCGACAGCGATATATTGTTGTTTCACTTTCTTCTGACAAATGTACTTATTGGAAGTGACTTTGGACAAAAGCGTCTGCTAAATGCCCTAAATGTTTATGTAAAATGATTTTGCTGACAAGTAATATCTGATCAGAAATTGTTGGTCTCATTACAAAACTTCTCGTCGATAACAAACACTCCACATGGAGAACCACAAGACTTTTCTGGGTCCACAACTTTAGTGCTTATACGTTGACCCAACGGCTTATAATCCATGAGCACATGAGCGATTTCACAGGTATGCAGATGACACTCAACTCTATATTGCTGTTGATCTTGATAACTTGATTTAGGCATTTATTAGAGCAGCTTGAGGAAGACAGGAAGAGGGAGAGATGACAAACGTTTAGACTACATGGAGCGCAGGTTGAGGTTGCTGCCTTTTAACTGTTCATTATTTTAGTCCTACCCTCTTTTTGAATTACATTTTTAAACATTATCTGTTGTCTTTGTGTATGAATACAGCTATAGAAATCAAGTTAATAATTGTTATTGTTCATAAAAAAATATATATAATTTCAACAAAAATCCAATGAACAAACTACTAATTGTATTAATTCAATTTAAAAAAAGCATCTGCAGTTTGGAAATAGTAGCTCTGCTGGTCTCACCCGCACAGTGAAGGTGCGACCACCAACCCGATCCCTGGCCTCCAGGACTACAGGGCTCAACCCATTGGCTTTCAACAGCTTCGCTGCACTCAAACCTGCAGACAGAAGGAGAATCAGAGAGGTGAGTGAGGACACACACAATACACGTCCTGCACTACACATGGAAGTTTACACTTGTTGACGCATTGTGCATGATTGTCATGTGCTTGTGTTAATGATGTCTGTGTGCGCCTGGCGAGGTGGGGCTCCTTTCTTTACTCTTAATTCCCTCGGTAGTTTACTCAGGATAGAGCTGCACGAGGGCGGAGAAGACCTGTCAAACTTTATGACAGACTGAGTGCCACACCTTTCATGAAAGAAGTGTTGCATCATGTCTTTAGTGAGATAACTTTCAGACAGAATGGACAAGAAAGATGAAGAGGGGGACCTGCTGATCATGTGAACAAAAGAGAGTAGAGCATGACTTTCACATTTACAGACTGACAGACTGATAGACTGACCAACCACCGCAATCCCTGCCATTATTTTCAATAACGTAATAATTCATAACATAAAGACACTTACGCATACACAAACACATGCTGAGGATTACCCTGTAGCAGCATATGGCTCAACAGCACTGGACTATGTCAGTGCAGCAAACATTTCATTTCATTTTCAACTTTGGCATGGCCTAATGCTCATAAATCAATATCCATGAGCCTCTGCCATTTGTTGTTGCCTAATGAGAAGAAGCAAGCCAGAGGCACGGTAGTAGCTGATTTCATCTTAAATTGACCCAGATGCATTTTTATGTGTACAAAATGTAGACATTTTATGTACACATAAAAAAAAAGTTTTTTTATTTTTCAATACTTTCGCTTTATGTTTTTCTGTACACAGGATGCACGTTCTATTAATAAACCAGATAATTTATAAGACAAATTAAATTCTGGGTCTACCTCTGGCCTCATACCAGTTTGATGTGCCTGGAAAACCTCAGGTTGATGAGGCATCCTGATCAGATGCCTGAACCACGTCAGATGGCCCTATTTGGCAGGATATCTGTGCTCCTCACCCTATCTCTAAAGCTGAGCCCAACCCACCTTACGTAGGAAGCCCACTTATGCTGATTGCATCTCAAAACACATTCTTTGTGAAGGCAGCTTTACTTCTATGCTCTGGTATCTATGCTCGGTGAAGGTTATTGTAAAAGTGCTCCAACTTTGAGTCTCCTAAAGTTGGGGGAAATCAACGGGACGTTAACCAACCAGCGGCTCCCGAAGTGACACCTCCCACTTTACAACTCTTTTCATACAGATTTCAAAGATGTTTGTTTGATGAGGTCGAGGTCGGAGCTCTGTGCAGACCAGTCTACTTCTTTCAAAGAAAATCATTTAATTATTTACTCTCAAACTGATAGCGAGGTTGGAAGTACACGCATCATTACACAATGTAGCATTCATATTTACCTTCAATGAAACTAAGGGCAGTAGACCAAATCATGTAAAAGCATGACTTTATATTTTTGGCGTGCGCCTGAACACCTCAGAACTCAGCGGCCAACCACATCTGTGCAAATGTTTTCCTGAATTCCTTTTCTTGCCATCCCATCTTCAGCCCCTCACTCTCTCCCTCCAAATCCTCCTTGGCTCTGTTGAAGCTAGCAAGGTTTATATTGGTTTAAACATAATTTGTCCCATATTACACAACTTCAGCCTGCTCTCCCTGTACAAACACAGCCACCCTGCCAGGCTTTGCAGAAAGCATTAGCCCTGACCAGAGGAGGCTCACAAATCTTTCACCGTTAAATTGATGCTATTACCTGCACTCAGCTTGAAAGGTCAGTCTCTGTGGTGGCAAACAAAGAGCATCTGTCTGTCTCTTGTTTATGCCTACAGCAATCACTAGAGAAAAGTAGCATCCTGTTGGGAAATGGCTTTGATCCGAAAGTTGTTTTCTTAATGGAGATCTTTCTTTCTTTATTATTTTTTTTATGAAAGAAGCTTTGTATAAATATGACTAACATTTCAGTACAAAGCATTCTGATTGAGCGTTCTCCTTTTGTTTATCTCCATCCCCCCACCGTGAAGTGAAGAAGAGGAATGAGCTGCTGGAAAAATCAACACACTGCTCTGAACTGAATTTCAGCAGAGAGGAAGGACGGAACGGCAGATTGAAATTCAACGCATGCAGCAGGGAGGCAGAAAAACATCTACAGTTCACTTCTTTGTTGACGCTCGAGAAGGAGTAGGAGAGCTACGCTTTCAGCCCTTCTTTTCTGCACCAACATTCAAGAAGAAGAATACCGGGGTCAGAGCCAATCAGAGACGAAGGCCCTACTCTGCCTCTGATTGGCTCAGACCCTGGTATTTCTCCTTCGCTGTGTGCTGGTGGGGAGAAAAACACTACGCTACACAAGACCGACCAGCTAAATATTGGGCGCACCGGTGCGACCCAGGAACATTTTTAGCCACACTTCACAGATTCTTGGTTGCATGTGCAGGCTGGCTCAACTGGAATTACTTTTGCTGCTGCTACACTGTGGCGCAAAAGTTTAAATAACCGCACATTCTTATCGACCCGAGCCATGAAAAATACTCCCGAAGGGATTACAAATGGAGCAAAATTACAGGGCCGCTCTGCACCTAAAGACATGCTTGATATTTATCAAACAGATATGAACTCCTTGAAGCACAGTTTTCCTTTCATTTGAGGTTCTACTTCTAACTTTCAGCCAACGGCCTCCGAACTGCCAATCACAACAGAGCCACAACAGCCGTTGAGCCTAAAGCTATTACGCCTGGAAAAACAGTTTCCTACAAGAGCTGAATTTGAGCTAAACGGAGGATTTTAACGACGAGGTGAGTTTTAACTAACCTTGACAAACATGTTCAGGTACATTAATGACAATACAAAACATCTAAAAACAATCACGCAATCAACATGGTCGAGGTTAATCTAAGCTAGGTGGGCGATGTAGACGATGGACAATGACATGTGGTAACAGCCGGCTTTTTTACACAGAGATTCAGCCGTGATCACAGAAAGAAAAGCCCCAACTACCAGCTTCAGACGTTCTGAGCTTGTTAAATCCTAAAAAAGGTCGACCTTTCTGCCGGCACTTTAAATTGACACCTGAAAACAGACCAAGAAAAAAGTGTGTGTAGAAAGAAGGAGAATAAGGTGCAGCAAAACACAAAACGACAGTTTTGTGGCACCAAGCAGGAGGCAGACAGAGTCTGAGGCTTTGTGCTCATTAAACACGAAGTTCACTGAGCTGCTAATAATGCACCTTTTGTGCGTCTGTTTATCTTTCTATCTCTTTTTCATTTCCGTAGTTAAATGAATGTTACTGAAAATGTTTCTGCAAGTAAAATGTATTGTTTGTTAATAAATAATAGACACCCTTTTGTAAATGTTCATTAATGGGTACTTTTGTTCCAGCATTATGGTTTTTATGGCTGATGCTAAGGGTGTAATATAAGGCTGCTGCATTATGTATAGTATGTGAAACTAACAAGACACAAAGAATGAGTACACATTGAATGTATGACAGCCGTGCTAAAAGGAATTGTTTTTTTACTGTAGGTGGATCTGTTCCTCTGATTCTCACTCTACAGCAGTTGGGTTTATCCTTCCATCTCCATGTTCGCCCTATGTTGTCTCCTTTCTTCTCAGCTATCTGTTCATTTCTCCCTCTCCCTTGATTCCCCACCACTGCTCCTCTCCTCTCCACCACAGCACCTTGGGGCTCTGGTTGACCTAATTGTCTAGTCTCCCTGAGATGTTTGACAGGAAAAAAATAAAGCCGAACTGTATATTTTATCAGCCTTCATTTTTTATTTAAGTTTCAGAAACGCTTGTTTTTTAATGTTGACCTGAAGGTGCAGTCAGGAGTAAGTTTATGATGCTTGATTGTGCGGAGCCACGATGCTGAGTGCACGCTCTCTCACACACACATACACACACACACACACACACACACACACACACACACACACACACACACACACACACACACACACACACACACACACACACACACACACACTCCTTTTCATCTTCTGCCCTATGTGCTGGAGAAAGAAACAAGGGCAGACACTGTTTCCTTGACAACAGTAATGGTTAAGATAGAGCCACTTGGCAGGAACAAACTCCATTTGTATAATGTGTGTGTGTGTTCTTGTACAGCTATCTTTGTGAGGACCAATGAGTTTTAGACTTTCAGAGTGAGGCCTTTTTGGAAAGTGAGGACATTTATGCCAGGCATCGCTTTGGGGCAAAACCTCTAAAGGATTTAGGTGAAATTTCTCCTTGCATCACTTGCGCGAGTTTGACCGCAGGATAATTTTGGGGGGGGGTCATCAGTCATGGCTGAAAGTCCCAGATATGCCAGGTAATCAAATGTTGTCCTATCTGAGTTCATAGCATCACCCAGAGGGGCTCGGTTAATTAAATGGAACTGTATTCACTGTGAATAACAAGCAGCACATCGGCTGGTTTACTACAGCGGTATTAACCCAAAACAAACCATTTTGTTGCTTTAATTGCAATAAACGGATAAAAAGGATGCTGAAGTGCAAAATGTGCAAAAAAATGTGCTTTGTGCTTGGTGTAAAGGTATCTTAAGACTTGGTTTTAAGGTTCAGGTTTTAATAGGTTTACAATAATTCACAGACAGATACTCACTTACAGCACATATAAAATCCAAAAGCATCACTGCTAAATATCTATCAATATAATTATTCACATGAATGTCTGGAAGTTTGTATCAGAGTAATCAGAATTTACAGTGGCAGCAGCCTGGTTCCTGATTCCTTGTTTTCAGATTGTCAGTCTGATTATGTCCCAACTTAAACGTGTTTAATCGTGTGAATTTAAGCGTTTTTTTTTCTTCGCTGCCACCCGGCTCCCTCTGTTTTCTCTGCTTACCACAACATCTGCTTATGTCATTCGCCTTTTCACTTCCAATTGCTCTTGTCACCTTATGTCCCCCAGTGTTTCCCATTTGTGATAGTCTAAATCACATTAGCAGGCTTCACTGATGGGAGATGAGAGTTGACATCCACCTTCAGCTCACAAACCCGCCATCAAATTCACAAATTAATGGCACAATTCTTTATGGCTGTCCTTCCATTACATACTAGGGAGCCATTTTGCCAACCCTTGTTTACCAATCATGACCTATAAGATCAATGCCTAGCATGTAAGCATGCTATGGTTGAAGTGCCACCCAGCTACGACAGAAATAACAGGTTCAATCCATCATGTATCACCAGCTGCAGTGTAGGTGAAAACCAGGCAGCCTCCAGTTCACCACCTGGGAGAGTTGGCAGCCACCATGTTGTGTCCATCGTCATGGACACATGCAGCCCACTTTCCCAGCTTGTCTGCAAGGTTGTCAGCTGTGAGTCTGCCTGGCAGATCTGTCAGCGTTTCCACTCATGTAAGTGTTAGCCTGGTGTAACATTAGGTGGAAAGTGAGCATAGCGGTGCAGTGTGTGTGCAGTTTATTTGAATAAATCAGCGAGTAAAGATGATGTCATGGCGGTTTCACGCAGCATCGCCATGGCAATCAGCTGAGAATCGTGCTTACACTGAATGGGTTCCCTTCGCAGCTAAGTGTCGGCTAGCCGTCGCTCCGTATTTAACGGGCATCTATGAAAGCTTTTCACATGGTGGATGTGTTTCTGAAGTAAAGGCCTGACTGTGTGGACATACCCGATGAATGGTGTTATCAACAGGCTCAATTTTGCAACCTCACATATTTTTTTGTCCCCCAATTCACCACTGCCTTCTCAGAGCTGAACATGGAAATAAACATGATTTTTGCAAATGTGTTTTTTGCAACACAAAAGGTGTTACTCCTTTTGCGCCCCATGACAGGAAAATGGTGAAAAAACATACACATTTGTCTACAAACCATTTGACGACTGCCATTCTGTCTTCTGGAAGGATCCTGTGTGATGCCTAGCTGCTAAATACAATCAGTGTGTGTGTGACATTTGATTTTCTTTGAAAACTTGTGTGTGTGTGTGTGTGTGTGTGTGTCTGCACCTCAGCAGAACGTTGTTTCCACAGGAGCGCACAGAAAACCAAATACCAGCTGAGTGACAAGTGAGCCACTTGAATCACCGCTCTGAAAGGCTCCGTATTGATCGGGAGGGTGAAACATTTACGAGACACGCAGCGATCACATTTTCCCCCCTCATGTTCTCAGCACGGAGACACTGATTGGCTGTTTAGAGGAAACAAACCGAGGAGCAATATTGACGAGCAATTACATGATTGCTTGACATTCAGGCAGGAGAGTAATTATTTTTCTCTGTGTAGGCATGGAGCCTTGTCTTTGAGTTTTCCAGTGAATATACAATATTACAGACTGAAAATGCGGTTTCTGATGTTTGGCTGAAGGAAAACAGACGACATTTTAGGAATTTTGCAAATGCAACAATTCATCATTTTAAAGGGGGGTTGTGTGCCGGACTATTCCATGAATGGATTTCTGGAAGTTCCTGGTCACAGCCTGCTAATATAATTAGATTACATTAGATTAGAGTCATCTTTAATGTCATTGAGTACAAGTACAGAGAAAACGAAATGCAGTTAGCGTCTAATTTTGTAAGGAGTGAACAAATAAGGTGTATCTGAGTGAGCTGCAAAGGTGCTGTGTAGCCCGGTTGGTGTAGATGGAGGGAGTTGGCAGCGTGGGGCAATGGCAACGTCAACACAATGTCAGGACTTGAAGGATGTCAGTAAATCAGTAAATAAAATCTAGATTTTTTTCAAACGAATGGACAATTTTCGATTTAAACCTCAATTTTTTTCTGTTTTTCTCTAAACAAAATACAAAGACCAAGGCAAAATTTAAATACATATTTTCTTAATGAACACAATAAAAATGAATGAGATTACCAAGTAATCTAGGCCTATGTGAAAAAATCAGTTGGTCAAGAATTAGAAAAAAAAAAAAAAACAGCACCACTTGGCTGGCAAAAGGACATTTGAGTTTGTGGACATTTTTATGGTCCGTCTGTCGGGGCGCGGTGAATGTGTACGTGTATGACTTTTGCGTGATTTCTGGAAGGTGAGAGAGTCGGCTACTACGGAGTCCCTTAAAGCAAAAAAACCTGCGGAGTCTAGAACTGTTTTTAAATTGGAATTTGCGGTTCAACCATTTCACAAACTGTAGGAAAGTAAAAATGCGAATGAATCAATTAAATCTAAAAAATCGCCCAGCCCCAGATGTCAGCATCATCAGCTGCACTGCGGTTGTAGTGAATCAAATTAGTGTTACAGTTTACCTTCATGCAAACATAAACGAGTACGACTTGCAGAAAGTCAATGACGTCAGCAGAATAAATCACTTTGTCGGACAAACAAAGGAAAGATGGGAACATTTCAGAAATGAGGACTACATGTTGGTTTTTTCACCATCAGTGTCATCATTATAATTTTAACACGGCTGAGATTACAGCTGCAGTTCTCATGGCTGTACCCGCCACACACAAGACAAACACAGAGGTGCCGGCACACAGATCATTGCAAATGGAAACAAACATGAGCGGCCCATCTAATGATTAAATCAGGCAGCTCAGCCAACAGGTTCCCATGTTTGAACAGCTGGACAGATAAAGAGGTGTTTTAGGATCGTAGACATGTTGAAAGTAATGAGCCGAGCTGTCAGAGAAGGTTTCTGTTGCCTTGGGAGTGTTCAGATATGACGCGGGATCAGCTTCACTCATAAAGACCAACACTGTGCAGGTTGAAGTTGCTTGCCCTTCTAGTTTCTCATACATTTGATATATTGTATTATATACATTTTCATAGAATATCAATATATTTGTAATAATAACTCTATTTATATTTAAATCAAAATGTATTGTATATAATCCTATTTGTTTTGATCTACTTTATAATTGTAGTAGTTTTAAGAAATATGCATATTCTCTGTCTTTCTGAGACTATGAACTGCCACACACACGTCAGTTGTGTTAGTGTGTGTGTGCTGAGTGCTGACACTGTTGTCCTTACCCAGATCTCTAAATATCACCACTCTTTTAAAAGAACAACGGCTGAACCACGGCGACCACGTCCTCCCCAACCCCAACTCAAAGCTCATTCATCTCACCTCATAAACCGGTAACAACTGGTTCTAGTGGCCAAGTAATCAACACACCACGAACACATCACCATGTTTGATATGCTGGTCTTGATGTAAGGCCGATACTTTTCCCTTTAACTCCATTTTGCTTTCTACCAACTCCTGAGGGAAATATCTGTCTCTTTAGCTGATAAATGCTCCACTATGATTACCAGCTGGTCTTCAACTGTGTCCATCTGCTGCTTAACACCAGCTCAAGTGTGTCTCTCACACAAGTCAGTAAATCTAAGATCAAGATGGTGCCGCGTATGGCTGCCTCTTTGTTTCGCTGCACAGCGATTTGTCTGGTTTTGTTTGTGAATGCAGTTTTGCCGTACTACCTGGAGCTCTTACACCAGAGAAGAGCTCATGAACTTTGGGGGAAACAACTCCCGTGGATTTGTTTCTCATCCCATCACGACACAGAGCTCTCTGGCAAAACTAAAGGTGGAGGTATCCGTTTCTCCATCAACAGTGGCTGATGTAAAGATGTAACAGTGATCCTATAACATTGTCCCCCTGCTCTGGAAACTTACATCATAAGGCTGAGGCCGTGACATCATACATCAGCTTCTGTGAGGACAGCCAATTGAAATTGAAATCTCACACCAGGATAGTATATAACAACAACAAATCCTGGTTTACAGCAGAGACTCTGACAGCAGTTCTTAGAAAGCATCTGTCTGGAAGGGACTGAGACTGCTGACCAACTATAAACTGTCGGCCCCCCACCCCGCTGACGACCAACGCCTGGCCAACAACTTAAATGCGTTCTACTGCCGATTTGAATGACAGTGCAGTCCTGACACCATCCCCTGAACCCCCATCCACCAGCCTCAGATCATGTGATTTCCTCAACTGCTTACCTCTGAGACCCCCCTCGCCCCCCCTACACCTCTCTCCATTCAAGAGAGAGGTGTCAACAGACTCTTCAAGAGGCAGAATCAAAGCAGCTGGACCAGACTCTGAGGGCCTGTCCACACGAAAACGTTTTCGGTGCGTAAACGCAGAAGTCTTGTGCGTTTCGCCCTGCCGTCCATACGGATCCGGCGTTTTCGCTGCCTGAAAACACACTTTTTTGAAACCAGCTCTCAGGGTGGAAAAGAAAAAAACGGCACCCCTCCGTTTCGTGTTCGTTTTCGTGTAGACGTCGAAAACGAATATGCTGACGTCATCGCCCCGCTCCTCGACCCTCGAGCCTGACTTCTTCCCCCGCGACGTCTCCTAACAACAACAATAACGGCGGCCTCCGTGCTCGTAGCAGATATTCTGCTCATCTGTACGACGGCGTATCAGGGCCACTGTATGAAAAAAAAACAGAGCCGAGAGAGGGGGCGATATTCCGAGAAAAAAGTTGCAGATATGCTACTTTATTACGATGCTAACAAACAACCGCTAGCTAACTTCCCATGAATGTAGGCATTTATTTGTCTAATTAATCCATCCCAACGTGTGACAACGCCTCGTCACGGTCCTTAGGGTGACGGCTGTTGGTGCTTATTGTTGGTTTTTATTTATACGGGCCAAATTGTCATTTTATGGGTGTTTATTGATCGGGTGGTCGGGCGGAGATTAGCCGTAACTCTCACGTGTTGCCATAGCATATGGCAAACATCCCGTCAAGCTCCGTCTCTTCTTCTGCGTTTTTGTAGCAGAAACAGCGCTACATAAGGGCCTGGAATATGTACTACAGCGCGCTGAGTCGTTTTCAGTGGATTCGTCTGGATGCGGATTTTCTTGAAACGACGCCAAGGCAAAACGGAGAAAAAAAGTTTGTTTCTGGTGTATTCAGATACAGTCCTGTTTATTTCCTGTTCCTGGAGGCTTGGCATCACATTTACTTTGCTGATCAAATAGAGTTGGTAGAGCAGGCTGACACTGGTTCTGGTTGACTTTTAAGACACACGTTATTGTGTTAGCCTGTTCAATGAACATCTCCTAACGTAGACAGGCAGGGCTGATAACGTATACGATTCTGTTTTGTATTAACCATTAGCCGCTAGCATAATGATAACTCAACAGGACGTAACCGTTTAAAACTTTGATGTTGTTGAAACATGTACACCTATAAGCCATACACTGTCTATGGTATTAAGAGTAACAACGCTTCCGTATCTATGCCTATATCATGTTATTTTAAGTGATGATGGAGCAGCTACAATGTCAGCATAGCCTAGCACTGATCAACCCGAACCCCAATAAAACAGATTAAATTTGAGTTAAAACAAAATTGTGGCACCTATTTCATCTGTGTATTCCTATTCAGAGCACAATTTTAATATTATATAATATTTTTTGGGGTTCATGCCGGTGTAGTAAACCAGCCTATGTGTGGCTTGCTAGACACAGTGATGATGGTATGAATCCAGACATGACATGGTTCTGGGACATCCACATGGAAACAGCAGCAGTAGTGGTTATTTCAGCCATGGTTGATGCAACATTTTAGGGATACCTGCCCTGATAATAAGGCAACCTGCTGCACTACGCTGCCGGATAGCTGCAGGTGAAGGGAGTTACAGAGCCACTGTGCATATCAGCTGTTTGACAAAAAAGGTCTTTCCCAAAGTTAAGACTACGCCCTTGCCTTGAGGTTTTACATTTGGTTCACAAATCTAATTTGGCCCTGCAAAACGTCCTCAAGAGAATTGATCCATGACTTTTATTAAATGTGATGTCATTTAACAGACATTTGCCTTTACGGCAGACTTGTCTGGGTGGAGGTCTATGAGGAGGAGGAATCCAGCGTTGCAGTTTATAGGCCTGCAGTCCAGCATGGCGGCCAAGTACTCTAAATCATCTACTGCTGTTAATTTGGGGTTACTGCATAGGACTGCAATTTACTTTTGAACTGTGTTCTAATGCTCCCATCCTCTTTCCAGTTCCCTATACTCTCGTTGCATTTCTCTTTCTCTCTTCCCCAAATCTCCGACACACTTAGATTTCTGCCTCCTTCCTCTTTCTCACATCGCCTCAATTGATTTCCCAAATTCACATCTACTGAGACATAACAGGAAGAAGTGGTTTCCTCCTTCTCTTCCACATGATTTCTGTTTTTCGTGCCCTTGCCTCCCCCTCCCCCTCCCCCTCCCCGGCATCCTCTCTGCTGCTGCTTTGATAACAGGCTGTCACAAGTGTTTAATGTTTTCTCAGAAAGTGCTGGCTGCTCCTCGAGGGCCACAGTCCTGCCGATGGGCGGCTGGCAGGCAGGAAAAGGACAATTGCATTTGCAGGCTAACGGAGAACCACACATCTGAGGAGAGCTCTTCCTCTCCCCCATGTTTCATCTGTCCTTTGATTAGACAGTGATTGTTATATGTGGACCTCATTGCAAGACGGTAAAGGGCAGCAGTATAAGCAAATGGTGTAATTACAAGAGCCTAATGTGACACGAGGGAAGAGGGGCAGGGCTAGAGAAAGCTAGAGGGGTGCTTTTTGCCAGTTTTATTAAATTAACTTTTTTTCTGCAGCATTTGTTTTGCCTGTTTGACTGGTATTTGAACTGACACTGACCTACATTCTTCACTGTCTGACACACAGACAGACGTGCAGGCAGGCAAGCAGTTGACTGACCTCTCAGTCTAATAGAAAGAGGACAGCGGTCCAGCAGGGGAAGTGAGAGGAAGTGGAAGTAGCTTAAACTTGCATTATTTCTAATGACCAGCAGGAGTCGACTCCTCTGGATGCAAAGTGATGTCCGATTGTATCAAAGTCCTTGTTTGTTTGTCCCTCCTGTTGTTTTTTAAATGTGCTTTAGAAATGAAGTTGACATAATTTGACTTGACTATGCATTCAAACTACACTGTGCACTAAAATCTCACCATAGCTTATGGGATATATTCATTAGCCTATACGGTTGGCAAGAGAGTACTGAGTAACCAGAATATGGAATAAAACTTGCTACTCATGTCATCTGCCCACCAACAGTCCAGTTCTTACCTTCAGCTGACTGTGGTACAACTCCTGTCCTAAATGTACTTGACTTAGGCATTACAAAGTCACATTCACCGCTTCATTGACTGCACTAAAACCTTGCAATGGTTTATGGGATCGGTTGATTGCAGCACTCTGTCGGCAAGAACTAAGGTTATGGACATTCATTTAGTTTGTTGTTGAACGTATTCCATGAACTGTACCCGTTGAACCCTGCCCCCTACTAAATGATGTTCATACAACGGCACTCTCATTACCTTTCAAGACAAACGGACATTCTTCAGGAAACAGTCACAGTTTGAAACAGTTTGAAACGTGGTGAACGGACAAAACAAAACAAAACATGTTTCAAAACTACTCATGTTACTCAGGTCATTGTTAGGAATGAATTTCATGATTTGGCTTAAAATGAGGCTGACGGGAACTGTCATGCCTGGAGCCTACTTGAATTATGGCTGTTGTAGTTTTCTTTTTGGCCGGTTCGGTAGGGTCGCAAATTGATGAACAACTATGCACAGTAATGTTGATTTGAAATATTTACAGAGCATTTTACAGAAACTTTTTGTCTGGTGTTCAGGAAAGATTAATCCAATATTATCACGACTGCTTGTTGAAACTAATGTACTGAAGGCAATGCCCTCTGTGGCGGTGAGACAACGCCCATCCTCAACTCCTGTCCTGAATTTCACCACATCCTTCTCACGTGGTCACCCTAATTCATGACTCGACATTGTCTTTGATTTTGGACATCATGATATATTAAAATGGTACAAGTGTTGTCTTTTCAGCTGTTAAAGGCTGCATTAAAATAATGACTGTTACAGCTGCATGATTTGCTTTTTCCCACTAACACATTATATCAACATTACATTATTTAATCAAAATCTAATTGTTAATATTTTGTGAAAGCATCAATAATGAACTATATAATATTGTCGCACTACTGATATTGAGGTATTATAAAAAAAATATATATAGATATATATATATATCTATATATATATAGAATATTTTATTTTCTCCATATTGCCCAGCCCTACTTTAAAAGGCAGCCGCACAATCTTTGGTATTGACACCAGAAACCACAATATCACTTATATTGTTGCTAATAATGAACTGGAAATATAACAATGCCACACACACACACACACACACACACACACACACACACACACACACACACACACACACACACACACACACACGCACAGCATATTATCATTTATGTTGGAGGAAGTGGGGGGAAACAGCATCATCAGCAAAGCTTGCATCACTCCTATCAGCTGCTGACAAATTATGCCGAAGCAGATGTAGTTGACGCGCATCTCTAATTGGCTCAAATGAAAATGAGCATGGCGCCTTTATGAGAAGCATATTGTAAAGTGATGTGACTGAAGTCATACCAGCCTTACTTGCACATTGCAACGAATAATTTACGGGGCGAGCCTCCTCCTCTTATGCAATACAGGGTGCGCTCCGGCTGATTAGCGGTTACTCAACAGCTCTGCTGCGGTGATACACAGCGGTGCTCGTGGGAGCGGAGGACGCCTCGCGGAAGAGACGTGAACGCGGAGAAAAGCGGATGTGACACCGTGAAGAAGAAACAGTCCGCCTGACACGAGTCTCTGTATCTGTCAGACGACGAGAGAATCGGCGGCTGCTCCACTCTGGTCAACGACGCACGAGCCGCTTGTTGTGCAACAGTTGTCTGGTCACCGCGCACGAACGCGCAGCCACGGGAGGCGCGCGCGCTGGTTCAGACTGAATCAATCGCGCGCCGCAGGGCCGAAAGAAAGTTTGGCGGTGTTCCACCTACCTGATATTCCTCCGCCGACCACTATCACGTCGTAGGTGTTGCTGGCTGCAGTCATGGTGCTGTCCGGTCCGTCTCTGCCGTGTCCGCTCGCCGCTGAACGCAGGGCGCACGGAGGAGCGCATCTGTATTAAAAGCGCCGGGCTGGTCCACTCCCTCCAGACTCCGCCCACCGATAGTAGAGCAGCGCCGCGGAGAAAGGGACGCCAGTCAGGAGGTGTGACCTCTGTTGGACGCAGTATTCACCGCTGTGCGACACGGACTTTGCTCCTGGTGCTGCTGATGCGACTGTCTGGCTCCAGGGCGCCTCTTATCAGTTACATAGTATGGTTTTGCTTTGATTGCATTGTCCTTTTATTGCATTCATTTTATTGATTTGTTTTTTTAGTTTGTTATTGTTTTCATCCATTCATCTGTCTGTGTTTTGTCTTGGTTTAATTCGGCCTCACTGTTATTGACTTGCATCTTGTTTTCACTTTGCTTTGTCTGTTAAGTACTTTGTAAACTCTGTTTTAAAGGGTGCTATATACTATTCTTATTTTATGACTATTACCTAAATGATGGAGGCTACACCTTCTCATGTAATTACTTGGCAAATAAGCGGTGTCAGATGACTTTAATCAAACACACAAAGTGAATGATTGTAAATGAGTTGTTTAATGCCAAGAAAAGCCTCCGAGCTCCGGATCTCAACAACCAGGACTGTCTAATAAGAAATAAGTTGACAAAGAAGCCAGTTATAATTAAAAACCAGTTGATTAATTAAATCATCGTCCCTCCTGACAGTTGAGGTCACAGTCGGTCACAGTGTCAGTCATGTAGTCAAAGAAACAAAAGCATTTAATGAAATCCCGAGCTGAATTACTTTGATCTATTCTCCCGCCCTGACACAGTGACTCACTTTTAAATTCCTGAGTGTGCAAACAATAACTCAAAGGCTTTGCACTTGACATATGTTGTCTTAACACCCCTCCTAGGAATGGACTGGCTGCACATGTGTATTCTTTAGTCTCTTCTGCCCTCTTGTGGTTGGCCGGTTAAAGCCAGCCCAGACCTGATCAGATCACCGGGCTGCTGGGAGCATGTCAGCAAGGTATTGATGAAGGCGTCTAGTGTTGTAATATGTCAGTTTGGGAGACATATTTCAGGTCTGTGTTTCTATTACAATGGCTCTAGATCCAAACCTTTGCATGTTTACTATAAATATTTGTAATATGACATGATTGCAACGTTGTAATACCTGTACAGTCTGCATGTTACTGACTTGGTTGATTTATTATGTCGGATATGTGTTTTGTTTGTCGGTTCTTTGTAAAAATGACCTGATTGTATTACAGATTCAAGAGCACCTGCTGATCTTGAGCTACCGAAGGTTTTCTATGAAATGTGATTTACAAACATCTTTCCAACGCAAATGTTCGTCTGGGTTGACATTGAATTGAGGGCCCCCTAGTGTTTTAACATGACCACGATTGTGGTTAATCCTAATCCTCATTTGATCCAATTTATGGAATAAGCCATGAAGTCCCACACTAGCACATCCCCGTCCTTCCAGGGAGGAGCACACTGGGGGAGGTAAGGGTCTAAAGCAGAGCCAACCTGTTTCATATGAAGAACCTTTCTTTTTTTGCTAGTCAGTGTAACAAAGGAACATTAAGGCTTTTCTTTTCTTTTTACATTTTTATTCACTTCCCCGTGTATTTATTCCCATTTATTTCTGATCTTGTATCCAGTTTATATATTCTATTTATATTTAATGAAATATGAAATTCCTTGAATACAATTAATTAAAAAAAATAGTCAGTCAAATAAATATAAACATGTATTTATTTTTTTCTATTTGTTTGCATATTTATTTATTTCCACACTAACCCAATAATTAAAGCTTTTATTTCTACAATAGCCCTGAAATAAATATATGTGAAGTTCTTCATGTGAGAGACAGAGACTACTTGTTTTTGTTGATGATATGCCGATCCCAGCTGTCATTGGGTGAAGGCAGGGTACACCCTGGACAGGACGCCAGTCTATCACAGGGCCGACATGTAGAGACAGACAATCATTCACACTTACATTCACACCTACGGGCAATTTAGAGTCATCAATGAACCTATCCCCATCCTGCATGTCTTTAGACTGTGGGAGGAAGCCGGAGAACCCGGAGAGAACCCACGCTCACACGGGGAGAACATGCAAACTCCACACAGGACCCTCTTGCTGTGAGGCAACAGTGCTACCCACTACACCACCAAGCAGCCCCATTTGGAGAACCCGACACCTAATTCCATACTTTGTCATTTGATCGCTTGATATAAATAAACACAGGATTATAGGAACCATAGGTGTCGATCATGATAGCTAGAGTGAGATCTTGTCGTTCTAATAATCCAGTCAGGAAGAAAGAAATGGTTTCTGCTTTTTCACTCCTCCTTTCATGTCCACCTTCACTGTGAGATACAGAGACGACTGTTTGATAGAACGAGGTTAAAGGAGAAATCCGGTCATTTTTGACCCCATTTCCGTTGTTTTCGTTTCTGCGGTGACTGGGAGGGACGACAGGCGCTCGGCTATCTACTGCTAATGTCTACGGGGTGATTTGAGGTGAGTAACTTCATGCTAAAACACACATATTTATGTCGTTTTGCAACACTATTTGAGCTAAACGAGCGCCGTGGTGTCTCGTACGGACCCAACCTGTGTTGCATAGGTCTTGGAATTGTTTTCTGAGGCCCAGGAAAGCAGATATAACGTGCCCCAATGGGTTAGCATTGGAGCGAGTCTGGAAGGCTGCCAGGCAGGTACAGATTTCGGGCTAGGCAACGTCAATTTTTGTCGGGTTTTTTGCTTCTAATAAGTCGGGATGACCCTGAGGACAACGGACATGGGGTCAAAAATGACCGGATTTCTCCTTTAAAACCCAGCTGCAGGTGTGTGCAGTGTGGCGTGTCAGCAGGGGGCAGCAGAGGTCTGGACGTCACAAATACCATTTTTAATGCTAAGTCTGATTGTCTGCCCAGATAACTCACCAGTGTTTGTGTTCTGTTCAAATCCCAAATCAAAATGCACCTTTTTAGAACTGCTTTTAATGTGAGATTAATGTTGTGTAGTTTAATAAATATGTTGTTTTTAATGATTATTTTAAGTTGTGTCTTGATAATGCTCAATATATAAAATGTATTATTTTTTGCTGTTAGTTTTCCTCCTTTACATTAAAAATGCCCTACAGGAATGCATTGCTGTTCCTGTTTCTTGCATTTTCCAGCATAATGAGACGTTTCACAACCCTGTGTTGCACTATGACAATAACCAGTAGACCTTGAACTTTGAATTGATCGATTGATTTTTATTTATGAATCAACAGACAAAGAAATGTGGAAGTGAAAACATGTATTTCCAACATGGACTCAAGATGTCAGAACACAAAACAAACACAAAGAAGCACGATCTACATGGAAACAGACACACAAAATCAATCTTAATATTCAATATATTTATACTTTTACTTGCAACAACACAAAACAACGTCAGTTAAAGCTACAATATTGTTTAAATAAAAATCACCACACATATTTTATGTGTAGCGTAGTTCATCGCCAAGGGTGGACTGGTCAAATACCGAATACCATTATTTTGCACATTTGAAATGAGCAATTTAGCAGCAAAAGACTGCAGTGCTTGTTCCAACATTACTCCTAAATACCAGACACTTGTCTGAAATACAGTTTTAGCTCCGAAACTTTCAAACGAATGACGATTCCTTCCTCGTTCCAAAGAGAATTGACTCAGTTTTACCCAAGTGGATTGACTTTTTACATTTCTTTTACACTTTCTAAATCATTACTAAGAGTGTTTTCTTTCACATATTGCCAGGTTTTGTTTTGGGCTTCCCTGTGGAGCCCATTTCATTAAGGACTCTCCACAATGTTTTGGGCTGGTGTGAATTTTCAGCACTGGCATCCAAATAAAAATGGGGCCTTAATTAAATTTCTTTCTAAAATCAATATATTTATCATAATCAGTAGACATTGTGGACTTCTTAAACTTTCCAAAGCGTAAATCTCATTGTCTAACATGTCTGTTTGATTCTAGTCTGCTTCCTTGGAGCAACGGCATCGAGTGCAGCTAATGTCTGACCAACATGCTTGCTAAACCTCAGCACATGTGCAGCAATGTTTTGTACATCTGATCTCAATAGAGCGGTGCTTTCCAGTGTTCTGCTGTGACTTGGATATCTTCCGACTGCAAAAAATATACTTCAATAAACATAAGCAAACGCAGCCCACTGCTGTTCACTCAGAAATCCTCCTGGCTTCTTACACTGTGATGCATTTATACATCGTTTTCCTGTTACAATTCTTCATCCTTTGTCATTTGTAACATTTATAACCTTGGCTGATGCCTGGCGTCTGCAATAGAGTGCTGCAGGGATGACGTTAGCAGAACAATGGTTCCCTCGGCAAGCCAATAGGATTTACTCATTGGATTTTGGATTATTGCAGAAAATAAGCTGTGGCAAACACAATGACACGTACATGGTGCGATCAGCAAGATCATCTTCACAAGCATGAATGCAATCACCAGAGGAAAAAAGCTAGCGTTCAAACAAACTACACCTCAGACTAGTCGGGGATGAGGTTCTCATTTAGCCACCTGTATGCAAATGCTTTTTTAAAGACAAGTTAAATATTTCCTGTGTGATCTTTACTGTTTTTATATCGTAGAACAAAGCGATAAAACCTCTGAAGCCCGTGTTAACCACAGACCTTATTTAAGGCATCTCACCAAAAAAACATTACAAAACAAAAAACCCTGTTGACTTTGAGACAAGGGAACTAGAAGTTTTAAAAATGCTGACTCATTCCTGCAGCACCCTTTTCACATCATCTACAGCTTTGAACAAATAAACTTCATGTCCTTTAGATGAAGGGCATCACTTGCACAAAGTTTGTAATATCGTAAGTGGGACTATTACAAGCCAAATTTGATTTTGTGATTATTATTAGTGCACCACAAATAACATTTTTTTCAGTTTCTGTCACCAGAGAAATACAGATTTGAGTTTTGATATGATGGACCAGCTTGTGCTTCCGTTTCAGACTAGACACGACACATCTTGTCAACCCTTTCACCTTCATTCACCGTCAAAGACAAACTATTCCATACTGTTAAACACATGTGCACATATGTAGCACTGTAGGGAATCTAATGTGAAATGTGAAAAAAAAAAAGCCCATAAAATGTTACTTTCTGTTGCCCTCGCATTGAAGAGTTTCGTGTTCAGACTGTTAAAGTGTTTAAGCGTTCCTGCACAATTGACATGATTGTATTGATATTTTCCCAGTTAAGTATGTGCTGACAGCCAGATCACAAACCTCAGCACGACTCCAGTGAGAAGCCTGTGAATGGTCACATTGTCAACCCTCCAGCACATGGCCGTAGTCCACGGTTCACATCTGGCCCGTTAATAGAATGCTAAACGTACAGATGTGAACTTACTCCGTAACAAGGAGGCACCTATAGAGCCGTCCAACACAACGCCTCGTTTCTCTGACTTTTATGAAACACTCGGATGGTTCTGGTTAGGGTCCAGGATGGATGGAAGTGTGTGGAGACGGGTTATAAAAAGATCACATGCGCCTGCTTCACACCTGGAAATCGAGCGAGATGAAAAAGTGTATTTGTAAGGATGATATTTCTGCTTCTTTAATCCGAACGTCTGGAAGTTTCCAGCCGCGTTCCTCATGTCTCTCTGCTAGGACACAGCTAGCATGCCAATGACATCCATTATCCCGCCCTCTGTCATCCTGTCACACTGGTTCCCCAAATAATTACACCTCCTGCTTCATGTCCTCTCCGCCGACGTGCACGTGCACGCTGATGAAGGAGAGACACAGTGAGAGGAGACAGCGGAGGAAGTGGGATTAATCCAGAGTTGGGGGGGAAGCGGTCTTTATTGGGTTCACGTGTGAAGAGTCTGTGCTGTCAGGTGCAGTCGGGACTGAACCGTCTGGAACAGAACAGCATCTGATGCTGCTTCACATGGGGAGGTTAACGTATCAGCTCCGAATACAACCAAGACATCTGTGCAGTGTGTAGAGACCATAAAGAGCTGAGTCACACACACACACACACACACCGTGAGGAGGATTTATAATGGGACACTTGATTAATCCACCAGTTTTATCAGGTCATAAGAAGGGCGTCCTGCTGTTTTATTTTTTTTATCATCAAAGAGACTTTATAGCTTCACATTTACATCTTTGGCTCCATGCAAGCAAAGCAATGCCATAAGAATGACAATGTATTCAAACAGGCTGTTTCCTGAGTTTTAACCATAACCTTAAAGATTTTCATGAAGTCAAACCCCATTTTAGAAACTATTTCTGATCACCTATTCAATGCATTGACATGTCTCTCTAGAGTCGTTTTTATGGTTAGAGGTGGTGATCGTTACGACGGCGTATTATGGCCACTGTAGGGGGAAAAAGAAACAGAGACAAGAGAGGGGGGCAGTGTTCAGAGAAGAAAAGTGGCAAATTTGCCACTTTTTAATATAATATAGAATATTGCCCCCCTCTCTCTTGGCTTCGTGTACATATAGCCGATATAAGGGTCCGGATTCGGGGTTCCTTCTGTGTGGAGTTTGCATGTTCTCCCTGTGGAGCGGGTTCTCTCCGGGTTCTCTGGCTTCAGGATGGACCTGTCTGTCTCTACATGTCAGCCCTGTGATAGACTGGTTACCTGTCTGTCTCTACATGTCAGCCCTGTGATAGACTGGTTACCTGTCTGTCTCTACATGTCAGCCCTGTGATAGACTGGTTACCTGTCTGTCTCTACATGTCAGCCCTGTGATAGACTGGTTACCTGTCTGTCTCTACATGTCAGCCCTGTGATAGACTGGTTACCTGTCTGTCTCGACATGTCGGCCCTGTGATAGACTGGTTACCTGTCTGTCTCTACATGTCAGCCCTGTGATAGACTGGTTACCTGTCTGTCTCTACATGTCAGCCCTGATAGACTGGTTACCTGTCTGTCTCTACATGTCAGCCCTGTGATAGACTGGTTACCTGTCTGTCTCTACATGTCAGCCCTGTGATAGACTGGTTACCTGTCTGTCTCTACATGTCTCCCTGTGATAGACAGGTTACCTGTCTGTCTCTACATGTCGGCCCTGTGATAGACTGGTTACCTGTCTGTCTCTACATGTCAGCCCTGTGATAGACTGGTTACCTGTCTGTCTCGACATGTCGGCCCTGTGATAGACTGGTTACCTGTCTGTCTCTACATGTCAGCCCTGTGATAGACTGGTTACCTGTCTGTCTCTACATGTCAGCCCTGATAGACTGGTTACCTGTCTGTCTCTACATGTCAGCCCTGTGATAGACTGGTTACCTGTCTGTCTCTACATGTCAGCCCTGTGATAGACTGGTTACCTGTCTGTCTCTACATGTCAGCCCTGTGATAGACTGGTTACCTGTCTGTCTCTACATGTCAGTCCTGTGATAGACTGGTTACCTGTCTGTCTCTACATGTCAGCCCTGTGATAGACTGGTTACCTGTCTGTCTCTACATGTCTCCCTGTGATAGACAGGTTACCTGTCTGTCTCTACATGTCGGCCCTGTGATAGACTGGTTACCTGTCTGTCTCTACATGTCAGCCCTGTGATAGACTGGTTACCTGTCTGTCTCGACATGTCGGCCCTGTGATAGACTGGTTACCTGTCTGTCTCTACATGTCAGCCCTGTGATAGACTGGTTACCTGTCTGTCTCTACATGTCAGCCCTGATAGACTGGTTACCTGTCTGTCTCTACATGTCAGCCCTGTGATAGACTGGTTACCTGTCTGTCTCTACATGTCAGCCCTGTGATAGACTGGTTACCTGTCTGTCTCTACATGTCAGCCCTGTGATAGACTGGTTACCTGTCTGTCTCTACATGTCAGTCCTGTGATAGACTGGTTACCTGTCTGTCTCTACATGTCAGCCCTGTGATAGACTGGTTACCTGTCTGTCTCTACATGTCTCCCTGTGATAGACAGGTTACCTGTCTGTCTCTACATGTCGGCCCTGTGATAGACTGGTTACCTGTCTGTCTCTACATGTCAGCCCTGTGATAGACTGGTTACCTGTCTGTCTCTACATGTCAGCCATGTGATAGACTGGTTACCTGTCTGTCTCTACATGTCAGCCCTGTGATAGACTGGTTACCTGTCTGTCTCTACATGTCAGCCCTGTGATAGACTGGTAACCTGTCTGTCTCTACATATCTCCCTGTGATAGACTGGTTACCTGTCTGTCTCTACATGTCAGCCCTGTGATAGACTGGTAACCTGTCTGTCTCTACATATCTCCCTGTGATAGACTGGTTACCTGTCTGTGTCTACATGTCAGCCCTGTGATAGACTGGTAACCTGTCTGTCTCTACATGTCTCCCTGTGATAGACTGGTTACCTGTCTGTCTCTACATGTCAGCCCTGTGATAGACTGGTTACCTGTCTGTCTCTACATGTCGGCCCTGTGATAGACTGGTTACCTGTCTGTCTCTACATGTCTCCCTGTGATAGACTGGTTACCTGTCTGTCTCTACATGTCGGCCCTGTGATAGACTGGTTACCTGTCTGTCTCTACATGTCTCCCTGTGATAGACTGGTTACCTGTCTGTCTCTACATGTCAGCCCTGTGATAGACTGGTAACCTGTCTGTCTCTACATATCTCCCTGTGATAGACTGGTTACCTGTCTGTCTCTACATGTCAGCCCTGTGATAGACTGGTAACCTGTCTGTCTCTACATATCTCCCTGTGATAGACTGGTTACCTGTCTGTCTCTACATGTCAGCCCTGTGATAGACTGGTTACCTGTCTGTCTCTACATGTCGGCCCTGTGATAGACTGGTTACCTGTCTGTCTCTACATGTCTCCCTGTGATAGACTGGTTACCTGTCTGTCTCTACATGTCTCCCTGTGATAGACTGGTTACCTGTCTGTCTCTACATGTCAGCCCTGTGATAGACTGGTTACCTGTCTGTCTCTACATGTCGGCCCTGTGATAGACTGGTTACCTGTCTGTCTCTACATGTCTCCCTGTGATAGACTGGTTACCTGTCTGTCTCTACATGTCAGCCCTGTGATAGACTGGTTACCTGTCTGTCTCTACATGTCATCCCTGTGATAGACTGGTTAACCTGTCTGTCTCTACATGTCAGCCCTGTGATAGACTGGTTACCTGTCTGTCTCTACATGTCAGCCCTGTGATAGACTGGTAACCTGTCTGTCTCTACATATCTCCCTGTGATAGACTGGTTACCTGTCTGTCTCTACATGTCAGCCCTGTGATAGACTGGTTACCTGTCTGTCTCTACATGTCAGCCCTGTGATAGACTGGTTACCTGTCTGTCTCTACATGTCTCCCTGTGATAGACTGGTTACCTGTCTGTCTCTACATGTCGGCCCTGTGATAGACTGGTTACCTGTCTGTCTCTACATGTCTCCCTGTGATAGACTGGTTACCTGTCTGTCTCTACATGTCAGCCCTGTGATAGACTGGTTACCTGTCTGTCTCTACATGTCGGCCCTGTGATAGACTGGTTACCTGTCTGTCTCTACATGTCTCCCTGTGATAGACTGGTTACCTGTCTGTCTCTACATGTCAGCCCTGTGATAGACTGGTTACCTGTCTGTCTCTACATGTCAGCCCTGTGATAGACTGGTTACCTGTCTGTCTCTACATGTCAGCCCTGTGATAGACTGGTTACCTGTCTGTCTCTACATGTCGGCCCTGTGATAGACTGGTTACCTGTCTGTCTCTACATGTCTCCCTGTGATAGACTGGTTACCTGTCTGTCTCTACATGTCAGCCCTGTGATAGACTGGTTACCTGTCTGTCTCTACATGTCAGCCCTGTGATAGACTGGTTACCTGTCTGTCTCTACATGTCAGCCCTGTGATAGACTGGTTACCTGTCTGTCTCTACATGTCAGCCCAGAAAACTGTCGCCCTCTCTCAGCTCCGTTTTTTCCCCCTACAGTGGCCCTAACACGTCGTATGGTTCCTGTGCTAGATTAAAAATGCACGAGGGGTTCACAGGGAACGATGCACAGTGCAACGTCAGGTTTGGAGCAACTTGACTCAGAGTCAAAAGGTAGGTAGGAGTCAGGAAACGGGGCGGACAAACAAATAGATAATCAATGACAGGAGACGAATCAGGCTGATTATCAGCTGCTCAGAGCACTGATTGACTTTGAATCCTGTTAGAATTCTCGTCTTTGACATTAGCTTTCAAGTGGTGCAATTTAAAAAAAAAAAACAATTTCAGATTCACAGATTTTAGAAAAATCCCAGTGTGTGAGGTTTCAGTCGTTCGTCTGACCTTTTCTTTCCTGGATCATGTGACCGAGCAGACGTAGCCTGATACTGTAAACCACAGTCCAGGTCTGTTCTCTCAGGCTCGATTTATTATCCTTGGTTTGAGTTTTTCATCTGGAATTTGGGTTTCCGGATGTAACCAGATTTTGAATTTTTTAATCAGAATTTAACTCATTTGATTTTCTTTTATCGGATGCATATATAATGGATTTGAAGTTGTGCACGGCTTTGAAAAACCTTTGACGATCTAAACCCATTAAATCAGACGGATGGATTTCAAAGTAAAATAATAACAATAATTGCTTAAATATCAAATATTCAAAAGTGGATCCATAAAACCCGACATTAATTCACTGGCATTTCTGTGGTGTAAGACAGAAGAAACCACAACTGGTACGTGACTTGAGTTGTTCATTTTTTAATTCAGGTAAACTGACCACAAGCACTGACGGCCCATTATGTTTTAGACATATTTGTATTTGGCACACACACACACACACACACACACACACACACACACACACACACACACACACACACACACACACACACACACACACACTCTCTCTCTCTCTCTCTCTCTCTCTCTCTCTCTCTCTCACACACACACACCCAGACCACGTGATTACAGATGTATGCAGAGCAAAACACAGCACTGTTTTGACAGGAGGGATTCCTTCGAGTCATAACACTGGTAACGATACATGACAGGCAAAAGCGGCAGTTTCATAAATCCGGCATCTACGGTTTCAACAACGTTGACAGGAACATCACAAAGATTCAAATAGAATAGAATACAGTTAAAATGAACATTGATAGTCTATAGTCAGTCCACACGACCACCCAGGCTTAACCTTTATTCTCGCCCTGCTTTCATCCTCGGAGCTCCTCTTACACCGTCTGCCTCCACCGATGGTCCACCTGATGAGCTCTCCTGTCAGCATCACTCACGTTTAACACAGCTAGATGAAAGCCCGCCGGGAGTGTGTTAAATGTTATTGGGCAAATAAGCATGGCGCAGGTGCGTCTCTGTAGGTCCACCACATGTCCGGGCTCACATGGACCTGCTCGCCCTCATCCTCTCCCATGCTGCTTTTTAACAAGGCATGTTGTTGTGTTTTTTTATATGGAGCTGGCAGAAAGCTGTTAAAGATATTTGTAATGAGCTCTCATACTGTAGTGCGTCGCGAGCATGTGTGTTATGAATTAAGGAGGCCTGTACTTTCCAAGTGGCCCGTGGGAGCGTCAGTTTGCGGTGTCTGGCCTCGTGCTGCTGGAGAAATATGCTTTGCACTGATTGAATGCACATAATGGACATGGTATAGTATGTTCTGTCAGAGTCCCGAAGGCTGCGGGTCAATTTTAAGGGTCTGCGTGAGGGTGGTACGATCGCTCCAACTATCACTCCCAAGATAACAACAAGCATCTTGAGCCACTGTCCTCTGGGGCAATATTCTGATCCAACAATCAACCGAAACGCTCTGGATAGCTTTAGAGTCCGGCCCAAGGCCAAGAGGATCCTGGGCCTTGAGAGTCTTGAGGGTGTGGGAGAGTGCTGCTCTTCGCTCAGCTGCACTCCTCACAGTTGCAGGCGAGGATGTATCTGTAAGTGGCCGTAATGCGAGTCCCGCCGGCGCAGCGCAGCCTCACCGCCTTCAGCTTGGATGTGTGCGGCCGGCAGCAGGAGCACGTGCTCTTGAAGGGCTGCTTGAGCACGGAGCTGAAGGAGATGAGGGGGTCGGAGCGGGTCGTGTGGCTGCAGTGGCCCTCGCAGCGCGCCAGCAACACCATCTGGAACGCAGCATGCAGGGAAACGCAGAGTTAAGAAAACACAGATAAGTCGTTCACACAGGGGTGTTGTTCACGAGCCCCGGCGCTTCCATGGACGGCAGAGTCTGGCCTAGAAGTGGGCTGTCTGCTCGTCTCCCAGCCTTCAGCCTTGCACCTGCAGACTGGGAGATAGCTGAAAAGACTCCTACACCTGCTGCAGCTCTGAGCTCAGGGTCACACACACACACACACACACACACACACACACACACACACACACACACACACACACACACACACACACACACACACACACACACAAAGCACTGTCCTGATTAGTGTTGTGACCGTCTGACTGGCATTCCTCTGTGGGTCACCACATTCCTGTCGCCTCCCTAAACAGACTCCTGTGTCATGTCCTTCTGTCAGCTGCTGTGTGTCGCCACCCATGTACCCACTTTAACAAAAGCCTGTCTGGGGCCGTGGCAGGGTGACACACACACACACACACACACACACACACACACACACACACACACACACACAGAGTTGTCGCCACTTTAAGACCTTTTGTCTTTGTCCCAGCTGAGGATCAGGCTGTCAAACAGCGCCAACTCCTCTCCAGCGACGCCCCTTTCCTCCTCCACCTCCCCCCGCTCCTCCTTTCATTCATGACCAGCTGTATGTGGAAAAAAAGAAGCTGATATAGTGGTCAAGCAACGTCCAATCGTGGAGCATTAAACTGTTTCCCCTGTAATGAGTGGCAGGTTGAGACATTTTGCCTTGAAGTTCAATCAGTTCACTTTCACATTGAGGGTCAGCTTTGGATGAATTGATCTGCACTGTATTATCCATCCATCCATTTTCTACCGCTTATCCTGTATTCAGGGTCACGGGGGGGCTGGAGCCGATCCCAGCTGTCATTGGGCGAAGGCAGGGTACACCCTGGACAGGACGCCAGTCTATCACAGGGAGACATGTAGAGACAAACAACCATTCACGCTCACATTCACACCTACGGGCAATTTAGAGTCACCAATGAACCTATCCCCATCCTGCATGTCCTTGGACTGTGGGAGGAAGCCAGAGAACCCGGAGAGAACCCACGCTCACACGGGGAGAACATGCAAACTCCACACAGAAGGAACCCGGGCCGACCGAGGAATCGAACCCAGGACCCTCTTGCTGTGAGGCGAGAGTGCTACCCACTACACCACCGTGCAGCCCGCACTGTATTATTTTGGCTATAATTGTATTTTATTGTTACTTATTTTTCAACCATTTTTTTGAATTGATTGATGTTTAAAATGATTTATGGTTAGCATAAGGTGTTGCTGTTTTCTCTGTTTTACATCATTCTGAGTATCTTCGGGTCTTGGACTGACAAAAGCGGGACGTCTGAGGATGTCGCCTCGGACGGGATGGACATTCGTCTCTGTCCTCTGGCATTGGTTGGTTGATAGAGATAACAATTGGCAGATTATTTGATAATGAAAACGATCGTTAGCAGCAACTCTACCCATTGATGTTTTAAGATATATATTATTTTTTCCCAATTATTATTACTTGTCTAATTATTCTCCCTTTTTCTGTATGTGTACATATTTTTTTCTTTCTGTGATTTGTATGACCCTGGACAAGAGGCTGGGGTTACTTATTTAATCAATACATTCTCTGTTTGCAGCCTATCATATCTGTGAATTTGTTTTCCCTGATTCATGTCATTTTTATAAATTAAGTACGTGAGATTTGGACAGTTGGTCGGCCAAAACATGCAATTTGAGGATGTTACATTTTTTAAACATCAATTACTTGATGAATACAATTGTTGGTTTCTGAGTTCATTCTTAACCCCGAAAGACAACTGAGAAAACTCCCTGTGCTAATGAAGAGGTACGTTGACCTTGTCAAAAAGTGTGAATGTCATACAGCTCTGAATCATTCTCCTGGCTAGTGTCTTCGCCACTGAGGCTCATGGGTATTTAAGGGTCATTCCTCATAGGAAACTAACAGAAAGAATGATTTCTTAAACATAGAGTTACAATAACAGCTCATGTCAGGTGACTGAACAGGAATGTTTTGGAGATAAGAAGATGTCTGTTTTCTAACTTCCTGTTTGGTCCCTAAAACAAAATAATACTTTCATTCAATATGTTTTTTATTCATATAATACAACACAACTAATAAAGGTTTATACTATTATAGGATACATTACTGAACATTAATACCTCAATAATTGTAATTAAATAACATTAGAAATTATTCTGAAATTCTGCACAATGACTACTTTTACTTTTGGTACATAAAGTATATGTATTTTTTATGCTAATAATACTTTTACTTAAATAAGACTTTGAAAGTAGCACTTGCACTTTTTGAGTAATTGTATAGATATTTGTATAATATCTGCAGGAGATCGGCTGGTTAATTAAACTTATAGCAAATGTTCAAATGTAAGAACCCGCCACACACCCACACACCCACCAGCAGGTCCTGGTGCACGTGGACTCGGTATGGAGTGAACCCACCGAGGTGTAAAACGGCTGCTCAGCCAGGCGTCCCATCAGCTCTCTCTGTTGTGGAACAGAAAGCCCGAGTCCCGCTGTGAGTGTGTTCAGCCCTGACTTCCCTCAGCACTGATGTGGTTTGGCCACCTGCTCGCTGCACTCAGTCAGAATATTTAAAAAAAGACCAAAGAACTGATCGCTCACGCTAGCTGGACAACTGCACAACAACTAGACGGAGTCAACACTGACAGCCACGCTTTAATGGATCATCGGTCTCCCGTACATAAAGGGGATGTTATTTGGGAACCGGCCACTTTTCTCGTTCCTCCCTCAGACCGTTGCTCTCTCTTTAGCCCTTGGCGGAAGCAGCAGAGAACAAGCTGACAGGGAGACGTCCACTACAGCCAAAACTGTGTCCCAGCTGAGGTGCAGAATATGTCTGCAACGTGGCCCATGTCCAGCACCACACACACACACACACACACACACACACACACACACACACACACACACACACACACACACACACACACACACACAGCGAGACTTGTCTACATGACGGACAGATGGAGATAAAGAGAGAGACACAAATGGCCAAATGGAGGAGAGGTTTGAGGGGCAACAAGAGTAATATTAGTAGGAAGAGACAAGTGTCTGAGATAAATGAAGTTAGTGTTGGAGGAGTTTTTTGGCCGGTGCTCTGGGGTTTTCTTTGAGTCTCTGAGGCTCGCTTTGGAACAAATTGTTTCCCTGATATTTTCTAACACATGAGTTCATTTGTCAAGTAATTACTGGCCCTTTTGCATTAAACAACTTCTCACAACTCAACGACGGGCGGGTGACCACAGTGAGGTGTGTGGGCGGGTCTGTTCCTGCCTTACCTTTGAGTTGCACTTGTAAATCGGGTGTGTGATGGTCTCCACGAAGTGGTGCCTCATGCAGCGCTCGGGGTCGGTGTCCCCCAGGTGTGGGTGTCCCTTATCGCCGGCCTTGTTGCTGCTGGCAGACTGGACCAGTCCCAGCAGGGGGCAGCACATCAGGACCAACAGCAGGCCAGACGGGGGGCCCATAGAGATGAAAGGATTCATGACGGGACCACCCCGAGGCTCTCGATCCTCACGGGACGTCCGAACGCGTCACGCCGTCTCTGCTCTCCCTTTAGTTCTCTTCCTCACAGTCGCGTCCGCCTCTCATCCGATTTGTGTCTCAGGGTCTTGGTCTCTCTCGTGGTGCCGCTAGTACAGCGGGGGCTCAAGGTCAGCGAGCTGCAGGGAGAAAGGTAGGAGGAGGGCTGCTTCGTCGGGCCGCTCCATCCCCCTCAGTCCGGATCCACCACAGTCTGCAAGAAGGAGACAAACAGGAAAGCCTGAACGGATAAAGAAACGAAAGAAAATGTTGTGTGTAGGCAGTGTGTTTTGTCTATTACTCATTTGTACATCCAAGGGAATTACTATACGTGCTGCAGAAAAGATCACCCAGTCCTTCTAGTGAATGGAGCTGCCTCCACACAGATTCTCATGTATAGTTTTGCCTAGTGTTTGTTGATTGACTGTTTGATGAGTGTGTGTGGGTCTCCAAACCTGGCTGCCTACCCTGTCTGTGTTATTCCACGGTCTCCGCATGCACACCCACGCACTGCACACACATGTAGACACATAACTCCTGCTGCTTTTATTACAGAGGAGAAACTTAAGCCATGCACAAACAGCCTGCAGCCAGGCCCTTTCCTCTCCCCAGAAAGGACTTTTTCATTAAAACAAATCGCTCTCCCAACAAGCCGACTCCTGACTGCAACCCCTCTGCCAGTCTCGCAGCATATTTTTCGCATCTATTTATGTAGTTTCTTTTTTTTTTCTTCTTCTTTTCCCCGACTTCATGGTTTTATTGTCCTCCTGACAATAGGCCTCCTGTTGAGAGGGAGCTCGGTGCTGGCTGAGGCAGGTTTCGTGAACAGGCAATGTGTTGTGAATTAGGGGGAGGCGTGTACATGTGCAGTCGGAGTGAGAAAGGAGTGTAGTGATTGAGGGTCAAGATTTATTCAATATTCATATTATTGTTAAACTGAAAATACAGGTTCAAGGCTTTTTATGTTAATTTACATTCAAGAGTTCTTGACTGTTTGCACAAGTTACTCGTAAATAAATGAATTAGTCTGAGTTATTCCTAAGTCCTTAAGCTTGATTTATACTTGGGCGGTAAGTGGCTACGGTGAGACTACAGTGTAAACACTAAGTCTGTGTGCCATTAACACTCAAGTAATGGACTTTAGTATTGCATCTGTTTTGATATCTGATCTAAAGAAATGTACATTTTAACAGGATGTTTACAGCACAACAATTTACCTGCCAGCCCTTTGTCAGCGCAGACATTACTTTTCTTTTCTTTCAAAGTGCATGGGAGGAGAAAATGTGCTTTTTCAGTTAGTGTTCATGCAGTTAAGAATGAGCATGAAACATTAAATTACCGGTACGTATTAATGATCTGACCTTTTTAAGCAGTTTAGTCTGATGTTATTCCCTTTTTTAAATTTGAAATATTTGTTTTTCCTTTTCGAATGGTTTGTAACAGAGAACCATCTACGAAGCCGTCTTTGGGAACTGTTTAGTGAAGGGCAGGCACTTTAAAAAATGACTTGGCATGTGATTGGATGAACCATCTGTCAATCAAACTCCTGCCAAAGCGAGTCAGGAAAAGAGTGAAAAACAACTTTTCTGTCAGTGTTGTTCTTTGCTCTCCTTCCAATGAAGAACGGATGCTATAGCAGCATCTACGCTAACCTCTGCATGTGTAGACCATGTGACACATGACTCGGCTTAGTTACACGTTTTAACTAGAAGTTAGGAGGATGTGTCCACCGGTATCCTGTGTGTAAAACATAAGAATGGGTTCATGTGAGCAACAACACACTTGTGAGTGTTTGGCTCAGCTAAGGCAGAGGAAATGAACAAAATACTGCATCCCATCAAAGCTCCCGCTTCAGCATCCATCTTCATCTCTGCACGACTCCACAGATTTCCTCGTCTAAACGAGAAATCACGTGAAGTTTCCTCCAAAGCTTTATATGCCTCCTCCCTGCTGCTCTTCCCCGTTCTAGCCCCAATGTTTTTCTTTCTAAGGGGAATCATTTAACCTTAACATTCCTCTTGAGAGAAATTCAAGTATCATTTGGCCTGTTCAAATAAATACTCCCCGAGATGTTTTGTTGGCCCGTCGAACATGTGCTGCAGGGTTTACATAGCGGACGGCCCGGTCTTCTCGGAGCAGCAGGTTTCCTGATACAGTACAGCCAGCGGCCATCGCTTCACGGCCGCTGACTGCTATCCCCATCTCTGCTGGTATCACCAGCTGCAGCGTTAGTGTGCTTGTCATTGAGGGCGCCGCTGGAATGTAGGCTAAAGGATCCTTTAACACATTCAATCATTCTGAGGGTGAGAATGAAGGAGTGAGGAGGACCTTAACACTAGATGGCACTCATCTAGAGAGGCTTACCTCTTACACACACCATGGCATCGGGCTTGGTGACAAGTTGACCTCCATGTCCATATTGATATATTACTTAAAGACACTCAGGCCAAGTTGCTTTCATTTAAAAAAAAAAAAGGTTAGTCCAAAGTACCTTTTTGTCAGCATTACTATAGTGATATCACTTGCACTTCAATGACCTTAAGGAGAAAAAGAAAAACCCTGCATTTTTATTGTAAAAGCTTAACTGGGTAAATTACCACAGTACATATCCAGTTTACTGCCATAATCCTCCAGCAGCTATAACACTAGATCATCGGAGAAGTTCTCCTCATGGTCCCAATCACCCTAACAGAGCTGGCTAAATCCCCCTTTTCCTTTTACGCCCACAAGCTTGGAATGAGCTCCACAATTAACTCGGAATCATTACCCCGTCAAATTACTCTCATTCTTTTAGCCTGAATGCCGATTCTGATTGCCTGTTGTTGTGTTTTGGTATGTTTTTCATTATGATCTCTCCCTGTTTGTATTTATAACCTTTTACTTGGCTGCCCATCTTGACCAGGACTTACATAAAGGATAAATAAAATACAACTGAGGGAGCATCAGCAGAAGAATCTGCTGTTGGGCCCCTATGTATCCCCTGGGACCCAACCTACCAGCCTCTGTGCTGTGTGTGTGTTCCCATTAAATACTGTTCATACAGCAGACGACACATGGCTTCTCCACTATATGCCACCCAGACAACGACGAGTGCTCCAATCCCTGATGGAATAACACCGACTGGCCCTTATTAATGAAAACAAGATCTTTGTTCAGATCTACAACACATGGCAACACAATTAGATATTACTGCATGTTTTTTTCTAATAGATAAGCTCTAAGAACTGACTGTTAAATACCTGCTAAGCACCAAACAGCACACAGAGTTAACTATTGAACAAAGTCGAACATTTAGCAGCTAAAGACCCAGATAATTCCCTCGGGAGATGGTGGAGATCAAAACCAGAGCTAAAAGGAGAGTGAATATTGGACGTACAATCGCCAGGTGGCCAGAGACAACATCAACTTAAGAGGTGATCATATGTGAGTGCTGGTTTCTGCTGCCTATTAAGTGGTCAAACAACATTATTGCAGGTTTGACTGATATCGTACTTTAGGGTGCACATTGTCTATCAACTCTACACATGCAGTGAATTGAGGAATTCTGTGGGGCCCTAGCTCTGGGGCTCAGTGGCAATCGCCAGATGGTTATCCAGCCTTGCGTGGAGGAACAGACAATATATGTGGCCGTAGCATCCTCCAAACTCTAAAAGGGTTTTATAAAGTGAAAACATGTTAAATCAATTGAGATCAAACATAAGAATGTATCTGTATTTATGGCCACACAAGAAAAGCGTTCTCAGGATTTCCTCATAAATCACAAATCCCCCACTAGAACATGTGTTTTTGTTAAACAGACAACTGGTCTTGGCCCTACTGTGAAGTAAAGCAAACAAAGATAATGACAAAAGTGATCCACCTAGTAAATACAAGGACAAGCCAAATAAACTTTATTTTACCGTAAATGCTGTCATTTTGGTCTCCAGCCATCATTGTCCTCTGATTAACAATTAGGTGAGCTTGCCAGACATTCCCTCTGCGTTACCTTTTTATGTGCAGCACAGATTCCCTTCTGATCGGCCTGTTCTGCTGCCAGCCCAGGCAGCCCCGCTCCAACTGCATTGCTGTGCAAACGGGGACATCCCCCACTACAAGGTGACTACACATCATAATCACGGCCTCTTTGGGAGACTCACGCTTGAGCTTTGAAAGCTGGTGATATC